>NC_090650.1:231123736-231423736 GCF_040937935.1 Hyperolius riggenbachi
AAAGAGAAATTCCAAATGTATATGTGTCAGTTCCTAGTGACATCACAGATACAGTGTAAAAAACCCATTTCTTACTCATCTTTTATTTAACCCTTTTATGTAGAGTTAAATAAAAGAGAATGATGTCATGAACTCTACATGTATATGTCTGTGGCGGATTTCATTATGTAACACCTTTTGCATATTCCATTTATCGTTACTTTTAACTTCTTATATTGATGACTCATTTAGTGTATTTCATATTTCTGCTAACCTTCTTCACTAATAAGTGTTAAAAAGTGAAAAAAATAAAAGAGGATGTAGCAGGTGTGGAAGATGTAGGAGGTGGAAAATGCTTTATTACATACTGAGCAGGAAGAGACTATATAGGAGGTTGGTAAAACCCTGCTGAGATGTATCTGGCTGCAGTACTGGCCACAAAGAATAATCTCTCAGCAGCAGAGGGAGGAGGTGGGCAGGGTCTAGTGATCTGTCCCAGCTGTTTTCTGAGTACTTCATGTGCATATTGATGTAATGAAAGAAAGAATTTTGAAAGAGAGAAGAATCCTGTTCTCTCACCCAAGCGTCAATCTTTAGCAAAGGTAAACAGCTTTGCAAACCCAACCAGCAGGCAGGCAGTTAAAAATTCATAATGCCAGAACAGGATATGTGCATGCACAAAACATTTTGCATTGCAAATTTTAATATGTTCCACCCAATAATAATACAAAGCTCAAGTGTTAAAATGGGCTTTAACCCATTAGCAGCTTCAGAGGAATTACCGTGCTTGAGATAAGTGCGCTGCCTGTGACCTCAGCTGGCAGAACTTGTTATGCTGTAAACTTTGAGGATGCTTTGATGTCTCTCTGCTACCAGAGATACATCAATCCTGAGGATTGGATTTAATGTTTAATAATAGCAATAAAAAGAGATTTAAATTGTAAATCCTTATGAATGTCATTGGTTTAAACCCTGGAACAAGGCCATAGCAATATCCATAGCAGCTGCTATGGGGCTCTGGATAGAGTGGGCCTAGGTGGTCCCTGAATATAAAAAAATACAGGCAACTGATGTCGCATTAGTAAAGGAGGCTCCCATATGCCTAAAGAATCCAGCAATAGGACTTTTCACTTTGTCTAAGCAGGTGAAAAATTCTGGCCTATGTTTGATGGGAAGCATTGTTCACGGGGTGATATCATCAATTGCATAAGGGAAAAACCAGCGAGTTCTTTAGCACTTGGCAGGGTGCTAAATGCAATTCAAGCAATCCTGTATGTAGAAGCTTTCCAAAGGCACCAATAGAATAAAAGTCACTTAAACGAGCTTAAAACCGATGGGGCAGTGGTGGGCCTATCCCATCCATGCAGACAAAGCAAACAAAGGAAGGACTGTGGCATCAACAGTCAAACAACAATTTATTTATACTCCACAGTAAAAATAGGCAACGCGTTTCACAGGCTCAATCCCGCTTCATCAGGCCAATCAAAAAGGAGCATACAGCTTAACAGCATCAAAACCACACTGAGCGCCTCAGTGTGGTTTTGATACTGTTAAGCTGTATGCTCCTTTTTGATTGGCCTGATGAAGCGGGATTGAGCCCGTGAAACGCGTTGCCTATTTTTACTGTGGAGTATAAATAAATTGTTTTCAAAATTCTACCTATATTGTGCGCTCCTCAATCAGTTTGTTAATCTAGCAACACTTTAAGATTGGCTAATCTGTTTTGGATCGCTCCTAGTTTTTTGTTTGTTTTTTTAAAGATTCTTTATTTTTAACAATTTTTTATAAGTAACAAACAGTTAAGGCTTTTCACAGTATCTTGCAATATACATTACAGACATTCCAATGTGCAGTAGGAGAGCAATGAGTAATAGAAGTGTGATTAACACGACCAACCAGTGCCGTGCAGGAACGTCCGTATATTCAAGGGAAGATAGGATTGTCTTTAGGGGAGAAAAGTGGATCCCTAAGCACCCCAGTGATAACCTAGCCCCCCTGACCGAAGTCATGGAGGGTTCTGTTTACTTATAATTGAGAAAAAGCAATATTTAAGCTTAAGTAATAGGGCTAATCATTTCTACTATAAAACCAGACTGTAGTTCAAATAAATAACGACAAGGAGGGAGAACTCGGGGCCCAGCGGGATCATTTCCCGAGCTCCACTCTAACGAGGCTCTTTCCTTAACACCGTCCGGGAGAGAATGTATATGTACTAAACTGAAATGAGTACAGAGATCCACTAATTCCCCAGATACCACATAACCATATTTTACCCAAGGAGGGTAAGGAGAAATAAGAGTGATGAGGAAGGAAGGACAGTTTAAGAAAGAGAGAAAGTAAGTAGAAGAGCAGGAGATAGAAAAGGAAAGTAGGTACCGACAGTTAGGAGTCTGAACACAGAGGCATTTAATGCATGGAGAGAACAAACGTCCTCACCATGGTGCAAGATGCTATACCTTCATTACACTCACATCGGGGGGGAGAGTGAATATTGCATTGCTCATATTTAATGTGTTAGGTCATCATCTGCTTAAACTCATCTGTCTCTTCGTACTCATGCCATGGGGCCCAAGTACGGCTAAATTGTTCCTCTCTTTTATGTATCGATTGGGTCAGGTTTTCCATCAATTTAATATGTTGGATCTCCCTGATCCATTCAGTCACAGGGGGGGTCCGAACCGACTTCCAGTGGCGGGCTATAGTTAGTCTCGCTGCATTGATCAAATGCTTTGAGAGAGATTTCTTATATTTACCAAGCCGCCTAGGTGTATTGCGTAAAAGGTAATAGGATGGGTCATCCGTAGAGTCCACCCCTGTGACTTTCGTGATTATAGATTTAACCTTATCCCAGAAGGGTAACACTCCTGGGCAATCCCAGAAGACGTGCATTAAAGTACCCCTATGAGTCAAGCAGCGCCAGCAATTAGGACTAGAGGATGGGAACATTTTCTGCAATCTGTCGGGTGTATAGTACCACTGCGTGAGTAATTTATAGCCAGACTCTTGTAGTTTACCTGAAATAGATGATTTTTGTGCTAAAATAATAATCTTACGCCACTGGTCAGTCGAGAAAGTTTTGTGCAATGCATGCTCCCAATTGAGCTTCAGGGTGTCCGACAGGTCAGGGTTAACAACAAGCAGAGTATATAATTGTGAGATCCCCT
Source organism: Hyperolius riggenbachi (assembly GCF_040937935.1). Lineage (NCBI taxonomy): Eukaryota > Metazoa > Chordata > Amphibia > Anura > Hyperoliidae > Hyperolius > Hyperolius riggenbachi. The sequence continues at coordinate 231,126,880 of NC_090650.1, forward strand.
TAGATATAAAACCCTTCCCATCACACAGTCTTTCAAATTGGGTGAGGTTCCTTGCTAAAGAATTTCTGGGTGCCAAGCTAAGAAGATAATGCTTAAATTGCAAATATGACTAGTGGTCCAGGGCTGGGGCCTGTAATTGGGTGCGTAGTGCTGAGATCAGATGTCTTTCCACTCGCCATTATCCAGCAAATGATAAGCCCTCAGTGGGGGGGATCTTCTCCAACGCCTGTATGCTTCATTTCGCACTCCCAAGGGAAAACCTGGGTTGTCCAATAGTGGTATCAGTGGCGAAGGCCATGGGGAGAGATGAAGATAGTTATTAAGTCTATGGAAAAGCTTTATTGTATCCCCTATCAAGGGGTGTATAGTTCCCAAAGAGGAGGCAAGTTTTCCTGCCCACGGTAGATGCAAAAGTTGAGAACCTGCCAAATCTCTCTCCATCTCAACCCATCTTTTAAATGGGCCATGTCGATGCCAATCCACTATACGGAGCAACACAGCGCAGGCATGGTATAACTCCATATCCGGTACTGCCATGCCTCCCAAGCTCTTTGGTTGTGTTATCAAGGTGTATTTGAGTCTGGGAGGTTTACCCCGCCATATGAATCTCCTGAAGCATGATCTAATTTCTTTGAAAAAAGAGACTGGGGTAAGGATAGGTAGAGTCTGGAAAACATAGAGGAGCCGGGGGAGCACATTCATTTTGATGATATTAACTCTGCCAAACCATGTGAACTTGGCCACATCCCACCTCTTGAGATCCGTTTTAATTCTAGATAGTAGGGGTGCATAGTTAAGGGAGAAAAGTTCTGCAGGATTACTCGAGATTTTTGTGCCTAAATATGTAATAGCCTTAGGGGCCCATCGAAAGGCAAAATTGTTTTCTAGTTGGGATTGTTGGATAGGACTCAGGCCCACATTAAGTGCCTCACATTTGTCGTAGTTAATCTTAAGACCTGCCAACTTGCCATAAGCTGCGAATTCCTTTATTAGATTAGGGACTGTGATATGAGGATTGGTAATAAAGAAAAGTAGGTCATCAGCATATGCTGCAGCCTTATGCTGTGATGTAGGGAGTTGGAGACCTGAGATATCGGGATTGGCCCGAATAGTGCACAAAAGTGGCTCTAGCGAAAGGGCAAAAATAAAGGGGGACAAGGGGCATCCCTGTCGAGTGCCATTGTGTATGTTCAAAGGCTCTGACAGTTCTCCATTAATTGTAATCCTGGCTGATGGTGTTCTATATAGTGCTAAAATGTGTGTCAATAAACGCTGAGGGAGTCCCACATGGCGCAAAGTACCCTCTATAAATTCCCATCGGACACGGTCGAAGGCCTTCTCCGCATCAGTGGATAGTAGCATCATTGGTGTGGCCCTCGACCGTGCCCAATGGATTGCTGACAGTGTTCTAAGGGTATTATCTCTAGCCTCTCTTGTTGGAATAAATCCCACTTGGTCAAAGTGTATTAATTGAGATATGAAGGGGGATAGGCGATTTGCTAATATTTTTGCATATGCCTTAAGATCAATGTTAAGCAGTGATATGGGCCTATAATTTGCACAGAGGGAGGGGTCTTTACCTGGCTTTGGGATTACTGTGATATGGGATGTCAGCATGTCACTCGGGAAGGCCGTGGGGGTATCTGGGTCTGCAAGGGAGTTTAATGCTTTAAGTAATGGGGCTTGAAGGATCGGCAAATGTAATTTGTAATAATCAATGGAGAAGCCATCGGGTCCGGGGGCCTTGCCAGAGGGGATCTGTGAGAAAGCTAGTTGCAATTCTGCCAGTGAAATGGGCTCCCCCAGCTCCTCCAATTCTGATTCAGGTATAGAGGGCATCCCCGATTTTTTTATATATTCCTGAATGTGCTGCTGCAAGGGAGTATCAACCCGTCTACTGGAGTGATCATGAGTGTCATACAGTTTTTCATAGAAGCCTTTAAATATACGCGCTATTGATTGAGTTTTGTAATGCTTCTTAGAGCTGGTATCATTAATGTGTGGGATATAGTTTGTCGCCTGCTGGATTCGGAGTGCTCGTGCCAAAAGGCGTCCACATTTATTGCCAAATTCGTAGTAGTGGCGCTGGCATCTGGATGCTGCGTAGCGTGCTTTGAAAAACAAGAGGGTTTTAAGCTTTTCACGCTCAGTAGTAAGAGCAACAAGGTCCGAGTCCAGCAGTGAGCTCATATGCAATAATTGTAGTCTGTGTATTTCCCTGAGTGAGTTTTCAATGGCTTCATTCCTTTCCCTCTTGATTCTGCTCCCTTCTTTGATTAGAACCCCTCGGATGACACACTTATGGGCAGCCCAGACTGACATCGGAGACATCCCCCCCACTTCATTGGTTTCAAAGTAGTTTTCCAGAGCTCTTTTCACCCTACCCTCTACCACTTTATCCTTTAAAAGGGAATCGTTCAACCGCCATGTAAAAGGGCCTCGTCTACCCTCCAAAATTTCCAGTGATACCACGACCGCCGAATGATCTGATAGTACACCCGGGAGTATCTCAGCTTTTGATGTTTGTGATATCAAATTGTGTGAAACAAAAATATGGTCGATGCGGGAATAAGTCCCATGTAGAGCGGAGTAATAAGTGTACTCTCTGCCTGTCGGGTCTCGTAGCCGCCAGATATCAACAAGTTGTCTGGATCTCAATGCTAGTTTACATTTTAGGAGGATTCTGTGGGGTATGGCTGATCTGCCTGTGGAAGTATCAAGGGGGGGTTCTAGTGCCACATTTAGGTCCCCACCAAGGATTAAGGACCCTTCCGCAAAAGTATCAAGTTCATTAAGAAATTTTTCCAAGAAGGTATGTTGACCCATATTAGGTGCGTAATAAGAACCGAAAGTGTACATTTGTCTATTAATTATGCCCTTTACAAGAAGAAACCGCTCATCAGTATCCGAGCTATGCTGGATTTGTGTCATGCACACCTTTTTAGAGAACAGGATAGCAACCCCCTTTGTTTTTAAATCTGCAGCATTGCTATAGTAAGCTAAAGGGAAGTATTTATTATCTAACCTAGGATGGTCTGTTCCTCTAAGGTGTGTTTCTTGCAAAAACACCACATGTGTGTTTGACCGTTTAAGTTCAGCTAACAGTGATGACCTCTTCTCAGGCTTATTTAACCCCCTGATGTTGAGTGTTTTAACATTAAGTGATGCCATATACCGTTGGTAAGTGGCTAAGCAGGCCTAGCCCCTCCGCCCCAGATCCCACGTCGGTCCCCGTAGTAAGAAGGAAGAAAAAGAGAAGAAGTAGAAAGAGTAGAAAAAGTACTAAGAAGGTGAACAGAAGGTAGAAAACATACCTCCATTGGTAGAACTCTCGAGTGAAGAAACTCTCAGAATTCACCACTCCAGTTAGGCCAGTCCTCTCATTCAAAGTTGAAGAGAGGAGGTAATAATAAACGCACTGGCCCACAAGGGAAAGGGAAAAGAACCAAAGCATGTAACCGTAACCTCCGAGAGCTCCCGGCTCTCATTCTACCCACTTCAAACAAAGTATATCAATGTTTTACTCTATACCCTCACCTATCGGCATTTTAACAGCATTATCATATATATAGTACAAACAGTATTGAACGGCATAGTAAGGCGACTAAACCTATAGTATAAACCCTTCCCTCCCAAGCACCCCGATTACCCTCCCCCTCCCTGAGAGTCCTTGTCTTCCACCTCAGTAATACCATTGCATATTATTCCCTCTTCTCCAAACCTCAAGCAATATCAGTTAGATCAAAGTGAACATATGGTTGTCCTGTGGAGATAAGGATCCCATCACATTAAAGCCAGAGTCTATATTCCATGAGCACTTTGAATTGCTTCGCTCCGAGATAATGTCATAATGGCAATACCTCAGGGGTCTCATTATGAGGAACTATGAAGAAGAGATAGACATCCAATTAAGTTACATGCTATGTAGGGGGACCATCAGACAGATAGTAGATAGTTTTCCCCCCCTCCAAGAAGGTTGTCATAGAGTATTCATAGCTTCACCGAAGCCACTGGGGGGGGGGGGGGGGGGGTGTATCAGCAATAGGACCATATGGGGGAAAGGGGGGATTTCTTTGGGTCGCCTTTGTAGTGATAAGAAAGTACCTTAGATAGGCTAGGAGAATATTAAAAATATTTCACTTATGCATCCCTGGAGGTAGCGCCTCGTGGTCTTCGCTCACGCTGAGGGCGCGCAAACTCCAAGGAGTCCGGGTCCCATTCCGGTATGGCAACCGAGGGGATTCCTATGGTGTTGAAGAAATCCGTAAGATCTCTCGGATGTTTAAGCGTGGCTGACTTGGAGCCCAAAGTTACGAACAGCTGGAATGGAAAGCCCCACTTGTATTCAGCTCCGGCCTGATGCAGCGCTAACAGAATGGGTTTCAGTGCCCGTCGCTGTGCCAAGGTGGAAGGGGCGAGATCCTGGTAGAAAGTTATTTGGCACCATCGAAGTCATAAGATCCCAAGTTCCTAGCTGCGGTCATGATTGCTTCTTTTAGGGGGAAGTCATGTATTCTACAAATTACATCTCGCGGGGGCTCCGCTCCCTTGGGCATTGCTCGCAGCGCTCTATGGGCTCTATCCATCTTGATCAGCGTACCTTCTGGCCTGTTGAGTAACCCATTGAAGATGGCTCGTAGGGTGTCCGGCAGATCTTCAGCTCTAGTGGCTTCAGGCAGACCACGCACCCGTACATTATTCCTCTGGCTCCTGTTTTGTAAGTCCTCCATCTGGGAGCGCATCTGACTTTGTCGGAGTTCCGACTTCTCCTTGTTCTCTTTGAGTGCTGCAACCTCAGCTTTAAGTGTTGCGACATCCGCCTCCAGGCCACTCACCCTCTGTGTCGTAGCTGTTATTTCTGCCCTCAGAGAAGCAATTTCCTCTTTCGTGGAGCTGACTAATTGTTCGGTTTGCTGTTGCATATCAGCTTTCGTGGGCATTTCTCTAAGGTAGGCCCATAGTTCTTCCATTGCTCGGGCTTTCCCTGAGGAGCCCGGGGAACTTGCAGGGGAGGTGCCCGAAGTCGGTGTGTCGGCCATTTTGGGAGCCTTGCTGCGGGTAGCAGGTGGAGAGAAATATTTATCTAATGTCTCTTTAGTGCGCCTAGGAGTCTTGGAACGAGTTGCTCTGCCACGAGAACGACTTGCCATACCATTTCAGGTAAAGGGAGAGTAAGATATCCGGGGTAAAAGCTAAGTAAAAGCTACATCTGGCCGGGAGCTCCACTTCTTCACGTCCTCACACGGCCATGTCTAGCTCCGCCCCCATCGCTCCTAGTTTTTAAGTGTGTGTCACTTTAAATCAAAAATAAATATGTACATAAACCAGGGCGCTCTACAATATAAAATATAGCCAGAGATGGGTCCCTTATGACCTATACACTTCACTCAATAAAAAGTCCCAAAAATAAAGTCCAGCTCTCTCCAGACTCTCATAGGATGCAAGCAGTCTTCCTGTGACACAATGATCAGTAAACGCTCACCAGATTTTAAGCTGCCTTTTCAGGAACAGCTCATAGCGCTCCTGGCCCAGCCAGTAATTCAACGAATCTCCCAGATGTATCCTGGATCTTCCTGTGTCCTCAAAACATGGGGGCATAAGACAGAGAAAACCGCAATAGTGTGATACTGTTGGTTGGTAATATGGCTAAAGTAAGCACCAGTGCTCCCAAAGGTTACGAGACACCACGTGCCCCTCCACCAAACACTCAATAAAGCCTCTCACCAAACTTCATGGCTGACCCAGCACAGACCAGCAGTAGCGCTTCATAGATACTTTCAGTAATCCTCCTTCAGCAGCAGTGTCCCTAAGACTCAAACAGGGACCAGCATAGTGTAAAACCGTTTTTTATTAAAAGGTATTAAAAGAAGTGCACTCACAAATTTCCAGCAACAATGCGCATATAAAATTCTAGAGCTCGTTCACCAACCAACCAACAGTATCACACTATTGCGGTTTTCTCTGTCTTATGCCCCCATGTTTTGAGGACACAGGAAGATCCAGGATACATCTGGGAGATTCGTTGAATTACTGGCTGGGCCAGGAGCGCTATGAGCTGTTCCTGAAAAGGCAGCTTAAAATCTGGTGAGCGTTTACTGATCATTGTGTCACAGGAAGACTGCTTGCATCCTATGAGAGTCTGGAGAGAGCTGGACTTTATTTTTGGGACTTTTTATTGAGTGAAGTGTATAGGTCATAAGGGACCCATCTCTGGCTATATTTTATATTGTAGAGCGCCCTGGTTTATGTACATATTTATTTTTGATTTAAAGTGACACACACTTAAAAACTAGGAGCGATCCAAAACAGATTAGCCAATCTTAAAGTGTTGCTAGATTAACAAACTGATTGAGGAGCGCACAATATAGGTAGAATTTTGACATTGATAAAATCTTTGTCAAAGAACCGGACCCTAATCACCAGGACGCAGATGGCTTGTTTAAGCAGCTGCAGCACCTGATGATCAGGGAGACCAATACCTGGTGGGATTTAGCCAGTTTTAAAAAGCAGGCAGCAGAAGGAATTATTCCCAAAAGATACAGATGGGATGTTTTGCCAAACGATGGGGAAGAGAGTGATGAGAATGATCGGGAATTGGGGGAATTTTTAAATACCTGTGGCATTAACCTGTTAAAACTATTAGCGAAGAGAAAACAAAACAGGTTGGAAAGATTAGGGAAAGAAATAGATAGCATTAAAAACAAACTAGAACCGTTTAAAGATGATGAGGAGTTTAAAACCAATGCAAATACACTAAGCAAAGTGGTTCAGAAATGTGAAAAGGAGGTTTGTGAAATTAGAATAAGCAGATTCCAAAATGACTGGCAGGATTACAAGAAAAAGGTGGCTTATAAATGGCAAATAGAACAAATCAAAAGGCACAAAAAGCAGGAGGAGGTTAAGAAGGTGAGTATTGATGAGCCTAAGGAGGGCGATGTAATGAGTGCTAGTGGAGGAGGAATGCCCAGCTTTGAGACAGATAGGGCACAGGACACAATGGGAGTCTATTGGGGAAGGCAAAGTGGGAGACCAAATAGAGGACCATATGGAACCCCTGTTGGAAGAGATCTGAGATCCGATAGAGGGGATCAGTGGGAGGTCCCCAGGTACAACAGAGGAAGGGGGCAGAGAGGAAATAGAGGATATTCAGGGGGAGGACCACGAGATCAACCAACGAGACAACAGTACAGTCCATACAGAAGAAACCCAGCGAGGGGGAGTTGGGAGGAGAGAGAAAGGAGAAATGAGATGTTACCTACCTATAATAAATATGAGCCACTTGAACGTGAAGCAGGTGAGGCGGTCCATCACCATTTTTTGGGGGACAGAGGGGGAGGATGGAGCCAATGGCAGGAGATCGAATATCAGATACGGAACACAAGAAAAAGAGACATAGAAGAGGAAACTGAGGGGGCGGACATCAAAAGGAAAAAATAGTAGGCAAAGGAATATTCAATATCAGTGGAGTACATATTAGCCCTGGTGAACTAAAGATTTTAGACAAAGGTTTGAAATATGCCCCAAATCAAGGGATGAACAAATTTGATGTGTATATTGATACCCACAAGTTTGTCAGAAAAATGAATATTAAAACATATTTTCTGGCCAAAGAAGGCCCCACAAATAGGATCAATCAGGGGGGAGTGACCCAACCTTATGTGCATACTAGTTTAAGAAACCGCTCGACATTCAACCCACCAGATTTAGCAAGGGATAGCACTGTGAACAGTTTTAAAAATATGGTGCTGAAAGATATGGAAAAACTAAAACCCACTGGGAATGGGACTGAATGGAAGCAGATAAAAGAACTTAGCGAGAGAAAGGAAATTCTCATAAGACCTGCCGACAAGGGGGGTGGTGTTGTTATAATGCACCACTCTCAGTGTAAACAAGAGGTATATAAGATTCTTGGGGATGCTGTTACATATAAACAATTAAAAAGTGATCCAACAGCTGAATATAAAGAAGTTATGAGAAAAATTCTGAGGGGGGTTTGGAAAAAGGTACCGTATTTTTCGCCGTATAAGACGCTCCGGCATATAAGACGCACCCAGATTTAGAAGGCAAAAATCAGGAAAAAAAAAGAAAAAACTAAACCTTGATGCGTCTATGATGCAGGGGCGTCTTATGGACTTTTCACCCCCCAGTTACTCTACATACTATTACACTGACCACATAAGGGGACAGTGTAAGGATTGCCTATTCCCATGTTGCCTGCCTGTGTTCCCCTATGTGGTCAGTGTAGGGATTGGCTGTTCCTGTGTCCCCCTGTGCCTGCTGTTTCCCCCTGTGCCTGTCATGTCCTCCTGTGCCAACCATGCCCTTCTGTGCCAGCCATGTCCCCCTGTGGCAGCCATGTCCTCCTGTCAGTCTCCCCCTGTGCAAGCCATGTCCCCGTCAGTGTCCCTGTGCCAGGCATGTCCCCCTGTCAGTGTCCCTGTGCCAGCCATGTCCCCCTGTCAGTATCCCTGTGGCAGCCATGTCCCCCTGTCAGTGTCCCTGTGCCAGCCATGCCCCCCTGTCAGTGTCCCGGTGCCAGCCATGTCCCCCTGTCAGTATCCCTGTGGCAGCCATGTCCCCCTGTCAGTGTCCCTGTGCCAGCCATGCCCCCCTGTCAGTGTCCCGGTGCCAGCCATGTCCCCCTGTCTGTGTCCCGGTGCCAGCCATGTCCCCCTGTTAGTGTCCTCCTGCCAGCCATTTCCCCCTGTCAGTGTCCCCCTGTGCCGTCCGTGTCCCGCTGTGCCGGCCATGTCCCCCTGTCCATATCCCCCTGTGCCAGCAGCGTAATTACAGTATATACGTTACCTGCTCCTGCCGCCGCGCTCCTGGCTCCAGTCCTGCTTCGGGTTCCTCTTCTGCCATCCACCGATGCCTGCTGCTACAGCCGCCGCGCTCCTGGCTCCAGTCCTGCTTCGGGATCCTCTTCTCCCATCTACCGCTGTTGCAGCCGCCGAACATCGCTGGCCGGTGAGTCCTAATTAGCCGCGCGGTGATTACGCAATCAGTACACTTGCGCCGGGGTCACGCATGCGGGGTCACGCATGCGTGACCCCGGCGCACGTGTGCTGATTGCGTAATCACCGCGCGGCTAATTAGGACTCACCGGCCAGCGATGTTCGGCGGCTGCAACAGCGGTAGATGGGAGAAGAGGATCCCGAAGCAGGACTGGAGCCAGGAGCGCGGCGGCTGTAGCAGCAGGCATCGGTGGATGGCAGAAGAGGAACCCGAAGCAGGACTGGAGCCAGGAGCGCGGCGGCTGTAGCAGCAGGCATCGGTGGATGGCAGAAGAGGAACCCGAAGCAGGACTGGAGCCAGGAGCGCGGCGGCAGGAGCAGGTAACGTATATACCGCTTCCCTGCGCACCTCTGCATAACAAAATCTGTACCTTCGCCGCATAAGACGCACCCACTTTTCCCCAACAATTTTGGGGAAGAAAAAGTGCGTCTTATACGGCGAAAAATACGGTATATTGAATGATGCTGAATTTCGATACCTTGTGATTGATGCACCTCGCATCCCAGTTATGTATATCAATCCAAAGATCCATAAAAGTCAAACCCAACCACCGGGAAGACCCATTGTCAGTGGAATAGGGGGGTTGAACCAGAGATTGGGGGAATATGTGGACCGGTTCTTGCAGCCGGTGGTAGGGACCCTTCCACCTCTGTTAAAAGACACCAAGCACTTTTTACAAACAATCAATGGCATTCAAACAGACAATAGTGATATATTGGTAACTGCCGATGTGACGGCATTGTACACTATAATTCCGCATGATAAAGCATTGGAAGCTGTCAAACGAGCACTTGAGGAACAAAATTTATTGGGACAAGTACAAATTGAGTTTATTTTGGAGATATTGGAATTTTCTTTATCACACAATTATTTTTGGTTTGATGGGAAGTTTTATTTACAGGCTGTTGGCTGTGCGATGGGGGCAAAATATGCGCCAAGCGTAGCAAACATTTTTATGGATCAATGGGAAAGGCAAATATTGGCATCACCACAAAGTAGGAAAGTAAAAAATTGGAAAAGATTTATAGATTACTTATTCTGGATATGGGAGGGGAGGGGACTGAGGAACAGCTCAAGTCCTATGTAGGATGGCTAAACAGCAACCAATTAGGTATAGAATAAACAATGAAGAGTAGCAATGAAGAAATAGATTTCCTTGATATAGTGGTGATGAAAAGAGATGGTATTCTGGGGACTAAAACGTTCTACAAGAAAACTGACCGTAACTCGTATGTACCAACACGGAGCTGTCATCACCCTGGATGGATGGCGAACATCCCAAAGGGACAGCTGAGTAGGATATGTAGAAACTGTTTAACGGTCAGTGATTATATTTTGCAGGCTGAAATGTTAATAGAAAGCTTTATGGAGAAGGGATATAATCGGGAATACTTGAAAAAAATATCGGAGGAGATAATGCATAAGGAGAGGGGTGAACTATTACAGACATCAAGGAGGTTAAATAACAGAGACAATAGGGATGGTGGCTCTAATGCTTTTGAATATGCGGTTATGTTGCAATTTAATTCCCAATATAAGCAGGTTGAAGGTGTCTTTAAGAGACACTGGAACCTACTTAGAAATGATCCTACTCTGGGAAAAGTACTCCCGGAACACCCTAAGTTCATTTACAGACGAGCACAGAATCTACAACAAAGGCTGGTAAAAACATATGTGGATGGTCCCAGGGTTGTGAATAAGACAGACATGTTGGGTAATGTGGGTTTTTACCTCTGTCAGCAATGCACTACGTGTGAAAAAGCACAGGGTATAAGGGTAAAAGATGTTATATCAAATCAAACAGGGAGGAGGTTTAAAATTAATGAGTTCATCCACTGCTGTAGCTCGCATGTGGTTTATCTGTTATGGTGCCCGTGCAGGCTGCAGTATGTAGGACGGACAAAAAGGACACTAAAAACACGAGTGGGTGAACATATTGCCAATATTAGTAGGGGTTTTAGGGGACACAATGTGTCTAAACATTTTCTAGAGAAACATGATCGTAATCCAGCACTGTTGAAATTTTGCGGTATTCAGAAGCTTACCACAAAATGGAGAGGATGTCATAAAATCCGGGAAATTTCAAAAATGGAGACCAGATGGATATTCGATCTGCAAACATTGTCGCCTGGTGGGTTGAATGTCGAGTTGGACATTTAACTGCTTTATAGCTGATAATTGAGGGAAGGTACCAGTATGGGTAAACATGTGACAAGTGCACCTAAAAGGTATCTGCAATGTATGTAGGGATGGGAAAATGAGGCACAGTCGGGTGGGTACTTAATGTGGACTATGAGGTGCCCCCCTTTTGTTTGGCCCTATGGGTAAGAAGGAGGGGGTCAGTAATTATGGTATCCTTTATGAATGATGGTTGTTACCTTGTCAGTTTTATAGGTGTTGAAGATGTGGAATGTTAAAGAGGTTATGATGGCTAAAGAAGAAGGGTTGATTATGCTATAATCAAACGTGTGAGCACGAAGAGGCGATGCATAATCTATGAATTGCTTTAAGGCAAGGGTTGGGAAGGTCTATGATGTATATCCCCCCCCCCCCCTTTTTAATCAACCTCTGTCCCTTTAAAAGCTTGAAAAGTTTTTAGGAAAGAACAAGAACAGTGATGACGCTCTATCATTGCACGCATTAGACTGCTTTATAATATTAGACACTGACGGGCGGTGTAGTAGCACCACCACTTAGTGGTGGGTCACGTTTCCTGTGGGTAGTTTAGGTTTAAGGGGAAAAGAGAATCCTTTATGTAAGGTTATGTGGATGGGACGCGTTTCATAGGAGTTTAATGGGAGTTTTATAGGAGTTTAATGGGCTGTCAGACAGTCGGTCGCCCTTGGTGGGGATGTGAGTGGGAGCGGAAACTATTAACCAATAGCGGAACGTTTCCAGTAACCCCAGGGAAGGATGGGTAATGTAGGCTTTAAGTGAATTTAGTGCGGCGCAGTTGGCTGCTCAATGAGGAGAGTGGTGAGAGACATAAAACTGAGCCAATTGCGGAGCTCAAGGGTTAGGTTACTAGAGGCTGGTGGGTAATGTAGGCTCCCATAAGCCAATTGCGGAGCAGGATGAGGTTCTAGCCAGCGAGTGATGAATAGATTATGCTGACACCTGATGAAATGTGATTGTGTGGGTAGGGTATAAAGCGTCCTCTCGCTCTGATTGGCTTAAGCCCCTGATGAGTCATGAGACGAAACTAGTTGGGCGGAGCCTAAGGAGCGAGGGACGCTGAACGAGCTCTAGAATTTTATATGCGCATTGTTGCTGGAAATTTGTGAGTGCACTTCTTTTAATACCTTTTAATAAAAAACGGTTTTACACTATGCTGGTCCCTGTTTGAGTCTTAGGGACACTGCTGCTGACGGAGGATTATTGAAACTATCCATGTAGCGCTACTGCTGGTCTGTGCTGGGTCAGCCATGAAGTTTGGTGAGAGGCTTTATTGAGTGTTTGGTGGAGGGGCACGTGGTGTCTCGTAACCTTTGGGAGCACTGGTGCTTACTTTAGCCATATTACCAACCAACAGTATCACACTATTGCGGTTTTCTCTGTCTTATGCCCCCATGTTTTGAGGACACAGGAAGATCCAGGATACATCTGGGAGATTCGTTGAATTACTGGCTGGGCCAGGAGCGCTATGAGCTGTTCCTGAAAAGGCAGCTTAAAATCTGGTGAGCGTTTACTGATCATTGTGTCACAGGAAGACTGCTTGCATCCTATGAGAGTCTGGAGAGAGCTGGACTTTATTTTTGGGACTTTTTATTGAGTGAAGTGTATAGGTCATAAGGGACCCATCTCTGGCTATATTTTATATTGTAGAGCGCCCTGGTTTATGTACATATTTATTTATAAATAAATTGTTGTTTGACTGTTGATGCCACAGTCCTTCCTTTGTTTGCTTTGTCTGCATGGATGGGATAGGCCCACCACTGCCCCATCGGTTTTAAGCTCGTTTAAGTGACTTTTATTCTATTGGCGCCTCTGGAAAGCTTCTACATATTGCTAAGTCCACCCTTGGTGGAGGGTTGTACCCATCTTCTTCCCATCTACAGAGAGCGACTTTTAATCCTGAGTGGGGTCAGGTTAATCTCCCCACCTGCCTTCACAGTGGTTGCCTAATGGTAATCCTGGTTTGTGAGTATTAAATTGTTATATTACTCATTATTAATTATCATCTATACAATATCACACTATTGGGCTCTTGGTGTCCCCCCTCCCTTTATTCAAGCAATCCTGTTGCCTAATTTGAGAACCTAGTGAATTTCATAGGTGTTGTTTCTGCTAATTTATTAGCAAGCAAACATCCCACAGTGATGCACCTTGCCACCCACAAACAGGTTGCCACCTGTTATAAATTGGAGAATGTAATTGCCCTTTTCCACTAGCGAAGTGATGTGAATGCGGCTACCTCGCTGCATCGCATCACTTCCGCTAGCATTCGTGTCGCTTCCGCATCTCCCGATGTGGAAGTTAATGGAAGAGGCGGGACGTGGATGTGGGCGAATGCGGGCGTGTGAGAATCTGCAGCATACTGTAGATTCCCTGCTCGCTCCGCATAACCAGCACGCAATGGAAACTGCTCCATCGATGTGCTTTGGTTTCAGTTCAGCCGTGGTGCAATGCAGCTATGTAGCCGCAATGCACCGCATGTAGTGGAAATAATCATGGTGAAGGAAGATTTTACAATGGGCAAACATTGACTAAATACAGTAATACTGTAAAAAATAGTTTTGTTCATTCAGATATATTTAGTTAAGTTCCCCTTTAAAATCACTCAAATTTCCCCTTCTCATTTGACTTCAGTGCATTTCACCTTATCCACTCCATTTGGAATTCAGCAATTCTGTTCATCCCTATCAGTATCAGTATCCCCATCCATCAGTATGGTGGTTCTCTCTGTATCTAGGGCTTAGTAGCTACTACACTAGAGATCACCAGGGCCGGCGCTACAATAGAGACAAAGGGGGCATTCGCCCCAGGGCCCCTGAGTGCTGCAGTGTCCCCAGTTCTCCTCTGCCTTGTGCCCCCTTGGGCCCCTGCGCTGATTTGTCATAATAGCAACTCACCTATCCTGCCACACTGCTCCATTCATGCTCCCTGTCTTCATCCCCTCTGGCTGCCTCTTCTCCATGACCAGTCATTACGCAATAACAATTGCAGACTCATAGAGTAGAGGCAGCCAGCAGGGATGAAGACAAGGAAACAGGCAAGGTGAGTTTCTATTCTGATAAAAACAGTGAAGGGGCCTTGGGGGACACAGTAAAGTTGACATCTGGGGGGCACAGCTCAGGTCCCTGGGGGGTGAATTTTGCCCTAGGGCCCCATTGTGGCTTGAACCAGCCCTGGAGATCACCGTCTCCCTTTCCTGTGACATCCAGACAAGCATCCATGTTCATATTTTGAACAGAAATGTGAATGGTAATCTGTGACAGAACTTTGGTCTTTGAATGGCAGGTATTGCTATCATTAACAATAAAGCCTTTATTGTATTTAAAAAAGCACTAACGTATCACAAATGGATTTACATCACAATATGCTCTTGGCTGTATTTCACGTTTGATGTAAAGGTTCCTCTTTAAAGCTGGCCTGTATTCTCTTATTTGCCAGTAACATTAGTATTAATGTATATCTTCAGTGACCATGTTATGAGCTCTTTTATTGTATCCCTTTATTTATTTTTTCCCAAGTACATACATAGTACAATGCAACCAACAAAGCTGCATTAGTTTTGTATCAAAATAGAAAAATACTCCATAAAGGTGCTTTATTCTTATCAGGACAAAAGGGTGGAAAATTCTGCCACTAGCGAACTTAATAAATCCTTTGAAGGTTGTCTGGAAAAGAAAATTATTCCTACTTTATTCTGTCCAAGGTATTCATAACAATCCATTTTCATAGTTCTTGTCATTAGCAGGTAATTGTAATTTTGCCACGGTGTATATATGATGTAAACATATGAATAATGTGCCCCAGGGATCTTTTAGCAGATTCGTTTATAACAATATTTCGTCTCACTGCACTGATTCTGCAAATCAGTCATAATGTTTGCAAATTTCTAAAGAGATCAGAAATATCAGAGATAAGAAATTACTGTATGACTTACGCTATTGTGTCACAATGCCACCAATCAAAAGTGTGGATTATAATTAACTTCTCAGGGAAAAGCTCAAGAGTAAGGCAAATGAGTATTACATTTATTTATTGAAGAACTTTAAAACCTTTTTTGAGGAAATTACTAAAGGTGTTAGAGATTGCTATATGCTTACTTTATTTATTACCAATATTTATATTACACCTGAATATGAAACAGCCCTTTGTAGACTTTGCATAGGACATAGGATATGACATGAGGTGGGTGAGGGGACCACTAGACTACCAGGGAAAGTAATTGGGGCAGTGAGAAACAGCCAGGGAAAGCTATGGAGGTGGGAGAGACAGGGAACAACTAGACTATTAAGGAAAGCATGACCTGGCATTGGTTTTTACACCATATTGCCTGCATTCCACCTGACCTACTCTAGTCTCTCTGGAGTTTACTACAGCATGCTCTACTGTTCCTGACACCTGGCTTTGGCATGATCTTTGGGCATACATTCTAAGGCTCAACACACACCATACAATCTAGGTTGTTCAAACTTACCACTTTCATGTAGTATAAGAGCTTATACAACCAATCATCCAAGGTATTTTCAATCTGTTGGCCCTTATACTACATAGATTTGGTAAATCTGTACAACCAAGATTGTATGGTGTGTGTTGAGCTTTAGAGTGATCCATACTGTTGCACTCTAAGGATACCAGCCATCATCCCTTGTGAGGTGCTGGATGAATACTAGGAGCATCCTTAGAGGTCCCTAGCTTTGAATAAGCCCATATTACCCTCTGTCAGTTGGTTTATGAGACTAATACTGTGTCACTACTTCTTCAGTCTATAGCATCTTGTGTGCAGTGGTACTGACTAACTGTAAATTGAGTATTATATAGCAACACGCCTGTTTTGAGAAGGCCTTTCTATTTTAAGATATGCTGTAATCCTCTAACATTCCAGGAATAAACTGACATTATTTACATTTATTTAAACAAAGATACCTGATTTGCAAATGACATGTAGTGACAAATGAAATGGTTAATTATCCCGACCTAGTTCTTGTAATCAGAAAATGTGACAATCTTTCAGCAGAGCCGCCTGTGAGCATTCATCAATTTAAACCTGTGCCAGCTAAGTAGAGACATGATGGATTGGCGTGAAGATAAATACTATGCGCAAGATGGAAAGAGGTATAAATAATCTGTTAATGTTTCATGAGCTTTTGATTAAATATCTAGACTCTGAAACAAGTCTACAGATTGTACTGTATTTATTTCCATTATTTCCTGTTCAATATACTTTCTGGAAATGAGGATTACCCCTTCATTATTGGTGTTATATGAAAGAGCTGTTAATTGCATATTTGTAGACAGGGCTGTTCAATCAGCAAATCACCATGTTGAAGAATGAATTATCTAAGGGTACCCCAGAGAAAACATTATATATATATATATATATATATATATATATATATATATATATATATATATATATATATATATATATATACACACACACACAAACAAAGATATTTTGTTCGTGTGAGTGTGTATGGCTTTTTGAGGCACATTTGTAAAATTGAAAGTGGCAAGGATGTGGTGGCGGGAGTCCTCTTTTTTGCTTTACCTTCTATTTAAAAATAATCTTCTGAATTTTTTGTATCTTTATCTTAACTTTACATTACTATACTGACTCAGAGACAGAAGCAGGGAACTTAGGCAGCCAGCTGGTAGTTTGGGTGCTGCATACGGTAGACTCTTATGTTGATTGCGACTAAAGCCGTGCCCTGATCACATTTCCTATTTGTCCCTTTCCACTTTCTCCCATCTACTTCAACTCATAAAAGCTATAGCTCTTTAACTAGTGTCAGTTTATTGAGCAGTAGCAGTCCCTCGTGGCTACTTCTGGGTTGGCCAGTTTAGACATTAGTGCGTAGGCACTGGTCCGGTGGCACGCATCCTTGAGTGCGCACCCATGTCTATGTAGTGCACATGCACAGAGCACTCCCAGTCTATGATGTCATGACTATGTTGTGAGCAGAATGCTCCCAGCTTCGACAAGTGTTCAAGGACACGTGCTGCCAGGCCAGCGCCTGCGCACTATTGCCTGACATGGCCTACTCAGAAGTAGCTACTATAGGGGACATTTGGCAGAGAACTGATGGACTTGAAGGAGAATGGGAGGAGCGTTTCACAATATGCTCTAGCTCAGGTATCCTGTAAAGCTGCCAGAGCCATCCAGTCCACAAAGGGTTGATCTTGAATGTGCTCCCAGTACTAGGTAGATCCCTTTCCAGTATAGGTAGGCAGATGTTCCTCCACTATTAGTTTGGTTCCCCCTCCAGTATAGGTATGCAGATGTACCCCTAGTATTAGGTAGGTTCACCCTCCAGTATAGGTAGCCAGATATGTTTCCAGTGTTAAGGTGGTTCACCATTACCAGTATAGATAGTCAGATGTGCTCTCAGTATTTGGTAGCAGATCCAAAAAAAATGATATTATTTGTCAAACACCTGCGCCAGTAAGGCCTGTCAGCTGCTGAGTGGATAACAGTATCCTTGTGTTACTGAATAAAAGCCTATGTGTACTACAGTATACCCACGTCACAGGACTTACTATAGCGGCTCTATCATTTGGATTTAAAGAGACCCTATGCTCACATATAATTGAACATCAGCATACCTATACGGGATTAATGCCTCTGCCTCTACAGTTGTCAAACTGGTTGCTTTTAGCTCTTTGAAAGGAGATTGCTTTAATAGCTGTGCACAGCACATTTTTGGCTGTTGATATACAACAATTTTATAATTTTTGAAGATTTGATTTAGCACATGTTTTTACTTTGGGCCCAGTTTTTTCTCTTTCCATCTAAAGTCCATTCACTGCGGTGAATTGCGTGTGTGGGTAATGCATGCTTGTTGATTATTGATGGTTTAAAAAGGGTTAAGGACCCAGGAGACGCATGTTGCTTGCTGCTTTAATTAATAAAGAGGTTTAATTACTTTATTACTTTACCATAGCGCTGTGGATTGAATTTGATTATAGTATATAGCCTCAGGGCTCTTTGCCTAGAGGCTGGCACCTCCTGAGCCTCTATCCAGCCCTGCATGGTACATGACCTCTTCATTGAAACAAATGGACATTATGTTTACCTTCTTTAAAATCGACCATCTAGCAGCCAATAGGAGCAGCTTTCCAGAAAGTAAACAACGATTCCTACCAGATTATAAGATTAGCAGCGAGCAGATATTTTTATGAGGATCCCTGATCCACCAGTCTGGCAGTGGATCTAACCATTGGATAATTTCACTATCGCTCTGCCATACTTCCAAAGCTGAGGAATCAAATGCAGGCTTAATCTTTCACCAACACTGGTCCACATGACAGCCCAGGGGCCCCAGGTCTCTCTCACTCACTGGGGCCCCCAAACCACCATGCGACACCTAGAGGGAAGTGCGGGCAAGCCCTGGACCTCTCACCTCCAGGGAACTCACCCCACCACCTCTAAACTGAATGCCAACTGCAACAAACACAATTGCTAACTTCCAGTCAGAGCAATATCCTGCCTCTATCTGGCCAGCAGACGCTAGTCAGCCAATCAGGTGCACTGTCATACACCCTTTGCCTGCTGTACCATACCTAGCAGGAATTACATAGATTAGCAATCAGGTGGGAGGCTTCAGTTGGACGCAATCGTGAATTGCGTCATTTACAGGGACGCCCCGTGTAGGCACATCTCCCACACGGTCCCCTCCCTAACCACTCACCTGTCAACCGCATCCTAGAAGCTGCAAAAAATAAATTTAAAATCACAAACACTGGTCCACATGACAGCCCAGGGGCCCCAGGTCTCTCTCACTCACTGGGGCCCCCAAACCACCATGCGACACCTAGAGGGACCTGGGGCCCCTGGGCTGTCATGTGGACCAGTGTTTGTGATTTTAAATTTATGTAGGTATGGTACAGCAGGTATGTAGGTATGGTACAGCAGGCAAAGGGTGTATGACAGTGCACCTGATTGGCTGACTAGCGTCTGCTGGCCAGATAGAGGCAGGATATTGCTCTGACTGGAAGTTAGCAATTGTGTTTGTTGCAGTTGGCATTCAGTTTAGAGGTGGTGGGGTGAGTTCCCTGGAGGTGAGAGGTCCAGGGCTTGCCCGCACTTCCCTCTAGGTGTCGCATGGTGGTTTGGGGGCCCCAGTGAGTGAGAGAGACCTGGGGCCCCTGGGCTGTCATGTGGACCAGTGTTTGTGATTTTAAATTTATTTTTTGCAGCTTCTAGGATGCGGTTGACAGGTGAGTGGTTAGGGAGGGGACCGTGTGGGAGATGTGCCTACACGGGGCGTCCCTGTAAACGACGCAATTCAGGATTGCGTCCAACCGAAGCCTCCCACCTGAATGCTAATCTATGTAATTCCTGCTAGGTATGGTACAGCAGGCAAAGGGTGTATGACAGTGCACCTGATTGGCTGACTAGCGTCTGCTGGCCAGATAGAGGCAGGATATTGCTCTGACTGGAAGTTAGCAATTGTGTTTGTTGCAGTTGGCATTCAGTTTAGAGGTGGTGGGGTGAGTTCCCTGGAGGTGAGAGGTCCAGGGCTTGCGCGCACTTCCCTCTAGGTGTCGCATGGTGGTTTGGAGGCCCCAGTGAGTGAGAGAGACCTGGGGCCCCTGGGCTGTCATGTGGACCAGTGTTTGTGATTTTAAATTTATTTTTTGCAGCTTCTAGGATGCGGTTGACAGGTGAGTGGTTAGGGAGGGGACCGTGTGGGAGATGTGCCTACATGAGGCGTCCCTGTAAACGACGCAATTCACGATTGCGTCCAACCGAAGCCTCCCACCTGAATGCTAATCTATGTAATTCCTGCTAGGTATGGTACAGCAGGCAAAGGGTGTATGACAGTGCACCTGAGTTGTGTTTGTTAATCTGTCACCTGCAGATTGTATGGACATGCATGCATTTAGGATTTCCCATTTGTACATGAATGGACTAATCAGATGCTTTGTGATGCAATATTTGCTAATTATTTTGTCTTTTCGTGCACGGCACCTTTGCACATTCTTTTAAATACTGTGTATCTGAGACAATGTATTGAAACCAAATATAATATAACGTGTTTACTGGGTAATTTTAACCAATAAACCTGATTGCAATTAGGTATTTACTGTATATGTCTTGCTCTGGGTATATAAAGCAGAGGAAGGTTCATTGTCCGTTTCAGAAACAGACCACTTTGAGATTATACTTTCAGCAATATTTGCAGCGCAGGGCAATAGAATATGTCATGTTGAGGAACTGATAAAACTGAGTTTCTGATATGCTTTATGCCTGCTTTATATCTTCCACATCATTGCACATACAGCTGATATCACATTGAGTTAATGTCTGCTGAAAACAGATGGTGCATAAACTGTTATTAGTTTTGACTGATTACATCATGACCACAAAAGCCTGACAAATGCTGAGCTGTGCAAAAAAACTTTCCAAACACTAAAGAAAACTTAATAATAGCTATTACATCTCAGTAACTTCAAACAGTGATAATACAAATAAACATGCAGAACTTGTAGCAGTAATGTCTATGAAGGGACTGCAATTCAGCAATTAAAGAGGAACTACAACTAAGAATTGAACTTCATCCCAGTCAGTAGCTGATACCCCTTTTTCCATGAGAAATCTATTCCTTTTCTGGAATAGATCATCAGAGGGGACTATATGGCTGATATTGTGGTGAAACCCCTCCCACAGTGTGATGTCCTGACAGTTTACTGTCTGTGAACCTTCTTCCAATGTGGGAAATAACCGCTGTTTCCAACTGCCAAGCAACCAGTATCTCCCTCTGTGCATATGTAAATCTATAAGAAAAAAACCTATCGCATTGTTAGGGCGTGTGGTTGTAGATAATGGCATTTGGTGCTGTCTCTATTTTTTTTTATGTCTGCCAGTAGTAAAGATGAATATGGCAGGCTGAGTGAGGATCAAACAACATGAACAAAGTACATGGTGAATATCAATCATTTCTTGCTCTCTATTCTATTTTTGCAATGTATTGATTTAATTTTTCCCCCTTTTTCTACTGTTCAGCTTAAAGTAAGATCCCCAAAAGACTTGGACATGTTCACAGACAGTGCTCTGTAGCCTTGGCATCAAGAAGATAAGAACTTGTCAGCCCTAGGCTTGCATGGTCTGATATTCAGGATTGTATATATGGAACGGATACAGCTAGGGTTCCTTTTGAAGTTTTTATTCTTTGTTTATTTGGAGCACTATACAACACCTATTCAAGAATTTGTTAAAAGTACTCGCAAACACACCACTACTTAAAAGAAGCCACTGAACTTGTGTTGGGGCCTTCAAGAGGCCTCTCACCCCGGGAGTTTAGCAGCGGATACATATTTTATCACATACACACACACACTATTATATACAAAATAGAACAGGCTGTAAGTCTATGGATAAAACAATAGGACTCTTACGAGCTGCGTCTCCACAGTAACATTGTCACAGACACCTCACACAGACTTCCTGTGGCTTGTACTGGGCCTTTAAAGAGGAACTACAATCCTAGAAACTAATCCCAGCAATACATGTTATGGGAGACACACTAAAATATATTGTATAAATGGGCAGAGGAAAATAAATGCACTGAATGCTGGTCCAAACAGCATGCTCATTGACTAGAAAATAGACATCATGCATTTGTAGAAGCAGAGGATGACACACTACTATGGTTACCGGCCAGTGCAAAATGGAAGTAGGAAGGTGCAAAGTGCAGAGAAGGCTTGACACCCATTTTGTGCACTAGCGCTTCGATGGAGGCACAAAAGCCAAAAGGCCTTCTCTGCCCTTTGCACCCTCCTGCTTTTATTTTGCACTGGTAGTGTAATGATTTTGGATGAGGTTACAATAATGGTCAGCAAACATAACAGTGCCTGGCTCCTCTTCTGCTTTTACAGAAAGTAAAATCCTCCATAATACAGTACTTCTGTATACATAGTAAAGTATATATATGTTATAGTTTGTAACCCAGTCAAATAAAACTTCCAGACATGTTTCTCCTATGTCTTATTTCAAAGTCTGAGGCAAGTGACTTAAGGTGGCCATACATCTAGTGATTTGTCGGCCCGCTCATCTAGTGTTCCAGTTTCCGGAATCAACAATAATTCACCAATAGCTATGCAAATTGCCTCAATTTTTTGATCGATCAGGATGGAATTTATCAATTGTAAAGGAATCGGCTACTGTTCACATGGTTTCGATCAGCAAAGAATCAATTTTTTTGATTCAGAGCATGGAGGCACAACCTTGTTCAGATTGATTCGTGAAGATGAATCGCATAAGAAATTCTTTGTAGTGTGTGGGCCAATAGTTGATCGACTTTTGATCAACCATGCTGTATTTGATCACCATATAAAGTATATTGCTTAATCGCTCTATGCAAAATTGCCAGATATACCTTTATCAGTGGTGTCTCAAAGTGGTGACTCAAATACAAAGTGGGCCAATATTGAACACTGGGGCCAAGTCGCAGGCCAAACCCAATGACTAGTGGCCGACTTCCTCCCTTTCAAAGTTTCCTGGTGTCTTATGACCCTCCTCCCTCCCTCCCTTATACAGTTCCATAGAGCCTAGTGCCCCTCCCCCCTCCCCAATACAGTTTCTTGGTGCATTGTGGTCCTCCCTACTCTATAAAGTTCCTTGGTGTTTACTGGTCATTCCCACTCTATTCATTTCCCTGGTGTCTAGTAGCTCCCCTCCCCTATAGTGTTCCCTGGTTTCTAGTATCCCACTCCTCACCTATACAGTTTCCTGGTGTCTATTGCCCCCCTCTCCCCAATATAGTTCCCTGGTGTCTAGTGCTCCCCCTCTCACCATTAAATAGTTCCTTGGTGTCTAGTTGTCCCCCTCCCTCCCCTATACAGTTCCTGGTGTCTAGTGCTCCCCCCCCATAGGGTTTCCTATGCGAACTAAGGCTTTGCCCCAACATAGCTCTCCTGGTGGTCTAGAGAAGGCAAATCATTATGCAAAGTGTGGAAATCACTTTGCGAACCATATTTAATGGCTCTGTGGGCCAGAGTTGCATGCATGCTTTACATGGTCAGCTCACACTTCTGATCACTGAAGGAACTGTGAGGAGTGTGAAAATGCAAAGGAAACCTTACCTTATAGGGCCTGATTCACAAAGCGGTGCAAACTTTTTTGCGGACTTTTGCGCGCAAAAGTCCGCGAAAAAGTTTGCACCGCTTTGTGAATCAGGCCCATAGACTGATATCAGCTCCTAATGGTAATGTGCATAAGGAGGTTAGCCTACATATCATAACAATGCTGGGCAGTTGGGCACAGGATGAACCCAATGACAGCTCACTCTGCTGCTGCTGAAATTCCCGGTGGTGTTGAATACCATTCACCCTCTGAGTCCTAGTAACTGTGGGGAGGACACATAATTTGGGGTTCAGCTATTGCCAGAGGGGCTATGCATCTGCTTCATTTGCATTTTCATACTCCCCACAGTTCCTTTCTGCTCCTTCAGTGACTGGAGATGTGACTGCAGATTTGATTGTTGTTTCTGCAAGCCCCATAAGGTTTCCTTAAAAAGAAATGGCTTTTGATTATTTCAGCTACTCTCTAAACAACTGGTATTAAAGGGAACCAGAGATGAACGATTCACACAAAATAAACATATCATATGATAGTAAAGAATAAATGCTCTACCCGATAATTTCACCACTCTGGTGTGCCTTTTTGAGTGCTTTTTATCCATTATTGCTCCAGGAAATATCCAATATGGCCGCCGGCTCATATTCCTTCTCCTTCCAGGTTATGAGGTGTTCTGGATGTGCTGTCTAAGCTATATGAGACTATAGACAAGCAGGGCTGCTGTAGATTTTCATCTGTGTGCTTTCAACTTCATATTCTGGTATGCTTTGTGGCTGCCTGTAGGAAGTGTCTCTCATAGTAATGAAACTGCATACAGTAGATAATAATGATGACTGGCTGCAAAGACAGAGCACACAGATCACACAGCCACACTTGTCTGTTAGACAGAGATTTTTCCTGCAGCAGCAGCCCTCCCATGTCATCACAGCTCTCAGTATGTAAAGCATGAAATTTGAGCCAGGAGGGGGAAGGCTTGGGCTTGAAAAGACTCCACAGAAGAGTGACTCAGCTATAATGATTCCAGGTCAAACCTCGACTGAATAGTCGGTGGATTCTTATCACAGTTGATAACAGATAGATTAGACTGAGAAGAATTAAACTAAAAGCAGGGTAGGCGTTTACTGTCATGTTCCCACTGATAAATGTAATAAAATACATGAGGGTGCTTCGTCTCTGGTTCTCTTTAAGGAAGTTTAGTATGGATGACATCTATAAAGAACACCTTTTAAGGAGGCTTTAGGAGAGGCTATATGGAAGATAACCACTGAGTTATTGCACATTTATCATTTATTAATAGCAAAACTGCAGTATTTATATTTTCTTAGTTTAAATCTGATGCTTCGCCTGAATTGCAGTTACCACCGACATCATTCCAGGCCTCCCAGCTACTCTTGTTCAATGGTTAGTGTTCTGCCTCCCCAGTCTGAGCATTAAAAGTTTGATGTTATTTGTCATGTTGTGATGAGATAGCTATAACCCACAATATTAAAAATGTTGGCCGTCAGTGATTGGATTGCAGATGATGCCTTGTAAATCATGGAGAAATGAGTTCTAATCGGTGCAGATCTGGACAACCATTAATATCAGACAATACTGTAGGTCAAAAGATCATGACATGAACAGCTCAGGGATACATGGCTAGAGGAATATGGCTGAACATAACTGACAAATAGGCATGAGTTAGGGAGGAGACAAACTTATAAAGTCAAGCATGAATTGTTGGACAGTGAACAATGCATGTGTAACAGGACAGTTAGCCTTGCATTTTAACTTTGCATCCTGTTCTCTGATGTATGCTCTGATCATATCCTGTTTTGACTACTGTAAGACACTTCTTTGTCACCCTTTACCTCCTTCAATCTGTAATACTGTATCTATTATAAAGGTCCAAGTTCCAATTTTACACTTCTTTAAATCTATTTTGATAGATACAGTGGGATGCGAAAGTTTGGGCAACCTTGTTAATCGTCATGCTTTTCCTGTATAAATCGTTGGTTGTTACGATAAGAAATGTCAGTTAAATATATCATATAGGAGACACACACAGTGATATTTGAGAAGTGAAATGAAGTTTATTGGATTTACAGAAAGTGCATAGTAATTGTTTAAATACAATTAGGCAAGTGCATAAATGTGGGCACTGTTGTCATTTAATTGATTCCAAAACCTTTAGAACTAATTATTGGAACTCAAATTGGCTTGGTAAGCTCAGTCACCCCTGACCTACATACACGGGTGAATCCAATTATGAGAAAGAGTAATTAAGGGGGTAAAATGTAAGTTTCCCTCCTCTTTTAATTTTGTCTGAAGAGTAGCAACATGGGGGTCTCAAAACAACTTTCAAATGACCTGAAGATTATTCACCATCATGGCTTAGGGGAAGGATACAGAAATGGAAGACCACAGGTTCAGTTCAAGTTAAGGCTTGAAGTGGCAGAACAAGAAAAATCTCAGATAAACAGAAGCGACGAATGGTGAGAACAGTCAGAGTCAACCCACAGACCAGCACCAAAGACCTACAACATCATCTTGCTGCAGATGGAGTCACTGTGCATCATTCAACCATTCGGCAAACTTTACACAAAGAGATGCTGTGTGAGAGTGATGCAGAGTAGGCCTTTTCTCCGCCCACAGCACAAACAGAGCTGCTTGAGGAATGCTAAAGCACATATGAACAAAAATCACAAACACTGGTCCGCACGACAGCCAGGGGCCCCAGTCTCTCTGTAATATACAATATTGGTTAATGGATGTAAAATATATAATGCTAACATGGTTTAGAGTGGACTGTCAGAAGTGGAGCTGAGCTTAGCATGTGTCCTTTCCTTTTGGAGTTTGGGGTCACAGAGGTCGAGACCATCCCCATTAGGAGTGTAAATATAGATCTCTGGCAAGCCTGGCTTCTAGTTACAGGAATAGTGTCATGGTGGGCAGCACGGTGGCGTGTGGGCAGCACGGTGGCGTAGTGGTTAGCTCTCTCGCCTTGCAGCGCTGGGTCCCCGGTTCGAATCCCAGCCAGGGCACTATCTGCAAAGAGTTTGTATGTTCTCTCCGTGTCTGCGTGGGTTTCCTCCAGGCACTCCGGTTTCCTCCCACATTCCAAAAACATACAGATAAGTTAATTGGCTCCCTCTAAAAAATTGGCCCTAGACTACAGTACTTACACTTCATAATATAGACATATGGCAATGGTAGGGATTAGATTGTGAGCTCCTTTGAGGGACAGTTAGTGACAAGATATATATATATACTCTGTACAGCGCTGCGTAATATGTCGGCGCTATATAAATACATAATAATAATAATAATAATAATAATGGTTACGGAGTTGACAGGTGATGGATGTTGGAGACGTAACTCCATCCTAAGTTATTCTAAGCTAAGAGAAAGGATGCTTCATTCATGACATGACCAAATGTGTTAGAAAGGTTCAAAATACATTAGTCCTGAGTTAGCAAAAGAGGTTTCACACCATATGTAGCAGCGTCTTTGCTGGTCCAATCATATGGCAAGGCAGTAGAAAACTTAGGCCTAAGATGTGTATAAGAACTAGCAGGGAAGTCTGGTCACTCTCTCATTCACTCACTCACTCACTCACTCACTCACTCACTCACTCACTCACTCACTCACTCACTCTCACACACACATACACACCCATTCATTCACTCATTTTCTTTACATGACAGACACTGATACAAATATACTTCTGCTCAAAGAAGAATACTACAAACTATAGATTCCATATACAGACTTTACAGCTATTTATTCATTCTGTTTTTATATCTTTTGTAACTAATTTTTGATGTACCAAAGAACGGTGCCTTATTGAATATTGAACATCTACGAAGATTCAATAACGATTAATTAAAATCCACATTCACAATTTACCATCTCCTGAGGACTTTGTTTTAAAGGAACAATCTTTCAAATCCCAACTTATTTATATTTCACTCTCTCACTGGCTGGGGCCCCCAAACCACCATGCGATACCTAGAGGGAAGTGCGGGCAAGCCCTGGACCTATGCTAAAGCACATTTGAACAATCCAGCTTCATTTTGGAATAAGGTGCTGTGGACTGATGAAACTAAAATTAACTTATTTGGGCATAATAAGTGGCGTTATGCATGGAGGAAAAACAAAACAGCATTCCAAGAAAAACACCTGCTACCTACAGTAAAATATGGTGGTGGTTCCATCATGCTGTGGGGCTGTGTGGCCAGCGCAGGGACTGGGAATCTTGTGAAAGTTGAGGGACGCATGGATTCCACTCAGTATCACCAGATTCTGGAGACCAATGTCCAGGAATCGGTGACAAAGCTGAAGGAAGCTGCGCCGGGGCTGGATCTTTCAACAAGACAATGACCCATAGCCGGCCTTTGATATGAGCGACTGGAGCGGTCGCTCAGGGCGCCGGCTTCCAAGGGGGCGTCTATAGCTGGTTACCTATACTGAGGGCACCTACACCTGATTTCTTATACTGGGGGCACCTATAGCTGGCTACCTTTACTGAGAGCACCAACACCTGGCTACCTATACTGGAGGCACCTACGCCTGGCTACCTATGGGGGGGATGAAGACCTTTAACTGACTTCCTATATTGGGGGCACCTATGCTTAGCAACCTATATTGAGGGCACCTACACATGAGATCATATACTATGGCACCTATACCTGGCTACCTACCTATACTGAATCTGAGGGTGTTTATTTTATTTATTTTTTTGGGGGGGGGGGGGGCACTGCGGTTATAACGTGCGGTGCAAATTGTCTTTCTTTGTCATTCTAAATGGGGGGGGGGGGGCGGGGGCGGCTAACTGTACCACTGATTGTTTTTATTAATATTCCTGAAAGGTTCTAGCCTTCATTTTTAAGTATATTTAAGATAATGCACTCTTTCCATCCATTTGTGGTTATTAATAGTATTTTTTCTATTATACATATGTGACGTGTCACGGAGATCTGAGCATTTGGTGTGATTTGTAACAATGTCAAAAAAGGTTGGGAGCCACTGTCCTAGGAGATATCTCAGGAGAAAAGGAATTGCATATGGGCCTCTGTGTGTGTGTGTGCACGCATGCACGAAGAGGATAAAGGGGGGGGCACAAAAATCAGGTTTCGCTCGGGGCGCTGTGAATCCTAAGGTTAGCCCTGCAATGACCCTAAACACTGCTCAAAATCCACTAAGGCATTCATGCAGAGTAACAAGTACAATGTTCTGGAATGGCCATTTCAGTCTCCAGACCTGAATATAATTGAAAATCTGTGGTGTGAAATAAAGAGAGCTGTCCATGCTCGGAAACCATCAAACCTGAATGAACTAGAGATGTTTTGTAAAGAGTGGTCCAAAATACCTACAACCAGAATCCAGACTCTCATTGGAACTTACAGGAAGCATTTAGAGGCTTTAGTTTTTGCAAAAGGAGGATCTACTAAATGTTAATATAATTTCTTTTTTGTGGTGCCCAAATGTATGCACCTGCCTAATTTTGTTTAGACAATTATTGCACACTTTCTGTAAATCCAATAAACTTCATTTCACTTCTCAAATATCACTGTGTGTCTCATATATGATATATTTAACTGACACTTTTTATTGCAACAACCAACGATTTATACAGGAAAATCAGGACGATTAACAAGGTTGCCCTAACTTTCGCATCCCACTGTATATTGGATCTCAGACCATCAGCAATATTTTTGGGCTTCTCTTGTATTCTTTATTTTCTTATGTCTACTGTTTACCTCTCCTGTTATCTCTCGTTCCACTTCAGGCAGCTGTTCCTGTCTTCTTTTCAAGTACATGCTGAAACGTTAAATCCTGTTAGATTGCCACCTGAGATACACATTCTGCTGACAGTAGACAGTAGTAATTAAAGGCAGTTGTTTCCCTGTGATCTTTCCCTTCAAATGGGTTAAGGCACAATTACTGATATTGTTTTCTCGGTGCATCATCATGGCATTTTCTTGGCACTTTTCACACTATTTAGTATTTGAAGCAATTTGGAAATTAAGTGTTAATATTCCTCTAGTGTTCTGACCTACTTACCTTCTCCTGGGCATGTGTTATCTAAATTAGGACTCACATAGTGCCAGACAGATTATACATGCTGTCACTGAATTGTAGCTAGTAGTATCATTAGAGCTTAGCATCACTGTGACAGCACCTGGTTACTTTGACAGTGCATCGAAGGTACGGTATGCTGCACTGTCAGATCTGAGATGATTCCTTATAGAAGTGGTATGATACTATGTTTTTTTGTATTTCAAATATACCTACTGTATTTAAAAAGTAGTTATTATCATTATTTGGGAATTATGCATAATTTTTGGCATTTGAGGAGAAATTACTTTCTAAGCTGGTCCAAAAAATCTTTATAGCTTCTATAGTTCAGTTCTTAGTCAGTAGGGTAGATGAAAAAACCTTGCAGTACACTGCAGTATTCTGCACATGCAGTATATATTCAGTGGGTACTGCAGCTTACTGTATGCTCAGTTAAAAAAGAAATGTGACTAAGCACTGTTCACTAAGTGCTTTGGATAGGTGAGCTTAGTTGCTTTCCATGGTGCTGAAATGGTAAACTCCTCAGAAAGCATGCACGCACGCACGCACACAAGCTTGGGTTTACAGTGTGTCATCTGCTGCCTGGAAATTGGAGCCATACAATGAGTGACTCTTGCTCAGCTTCTGACAAATGTGGTCTCCTGAGGTTCCTTAACATTTTCCCATTGTGTAAAATATAGAATTTGTAAAACACACAGATTTTAGCAATATTTAGCTGAATGTAACTTGCTAGAAGTCTTCTGGGTTTGTCTGATGCCGTGAACACACACAATGCCTAATGTTGCTTTAATTTGCATGAAAGATAAAGTCATAGCTGAACACCAGATGTTTAATTGTTGAATTAAGGAGATGTTGCCTCTCTCACCACTCCATAACTTGGTTCACACTACAGAAAGTTGTCCACGTCTTCTGGAGTTGTAATGATTAGCTCACTGCCTGTAATGTCCCACAGACCAGGCCTCTTCGGTCGCTGTTACCAGTAATCACTGAGAATGCCACACTCAAGTGTGTGTATATGTGTGTGCGGGATTCAGCAGTCAACCTGCTCCTAAGCACCTGCAGCAGTTAAAGAATACAACTGGCTGGTTGCTGTCTGTTGAGAGCAGTGGGCACCACTCCACTATGTATATTGCCCGTACTTCTGAGCTTTGTCAGGTGATCTCTGTGCAACATTACTGGCCTGTCATTTTGCTGCTGCTGCAATCAGGGGGAGCAGTAAGCCTCAGCACCACTGCCCAAACATGACAGTGGTTAAATAGACTTACCATATTTTTCGGACTATAAGACGCACATTTTCTCCCCCAAAAGTAGGAGGAAAAAGTGACTGCGTCTCATAGTCCGAAGGTGTCCTTCCTTTGCTCCTCCGCATGTCTTGTGTCCCCCCTGCGTGTATCTGACCCCTGCCATTCTTCCTTACCCCTGCATGTCATGTGTCCCCCAGCGTGTGTTCAACCTCTGACATCCTTTCCCCGCAGTCCCGTGTGCCCGGTGTCGTCCTGGGCCATCCTTCCCCAGTGTCCATCCTCTGCCTCTAAAATAAATTACCATAACAGACTTTACACCCGCATGCAGCTTGTGCAGAAATATGCGGTGTCGTCCTCAGCCATCCTTCCCCCGGTGTCCGTCCTCTTCCTAAATTACCATAACAGTCTTTACACCCACGTGCATGCAACTTGTGCAGTAGTATTCACACACTGGACGCTACAAAAAGCTTCTGAGGCGATCAGTAAATCAGGTGGGGGGCGCTCCCAGAACTGCCAATCACCGCTGTGCACTGCTCTGCTTCATC
Source organism: Hyperolius riggenbachi (assembly GCF_040937935.1). Lineage (NCBI taxonomy): Eukaryota > Metazoa > Chordata > Amphibia > Anura > Hyperoliidae > Hyperolius > Hyperolius riggenbachi. Next base: position 231,157,995 of record NC_090650.1, read on the forward strand.
TTCTGATTGGATGCAATGGTCTCGAGGGTGGGACCATTGGCTCCAATTAGAGGACAAAGCCGTGCACAGCAGTGATTGGTGGTTCTGGGGCAGTGCCCCCTGCCTGATTCACCGATTGCTTCAGAAGCTTTTTGTAGCCTCCAGTGCATGAATACTTCCGCACAAGCTGCGTGCACGCGGGTGTCAAGTCTGTTATGGTATTTTATTCTAGAGGTAGATGATAGACACTGGTGGACTAACGACATGCAGGGGAAGGATGAGAGAGGATGGACACTTGTGGAGGACACAGGACATGTGGGGTAAAGGATGGCAGATGGCACAAGCTGCGTGCACCGAGCGTCCTCTTGGAAAATGAGGAAAGCAGTTGAGGAAAAAAACACACTTCCTTTTAACACCAGAGGAGGACAGTTAAGGAAGAACACACCTCAGGCAGAGAAGGATGCACGGGGCAGAGGAAGGATGTACATGAGGACAGAAGAGGACACAGTGGGGCACGGAAGGACGCATAGCAGCAGAGGATGGACACAGGGGGACAGAGGAGGACACAAGGGCAAGGAAGGACACACAGAGAAGAGGACGGACACAGGGGTAAGGAAGGACACATGGGGCAGAGCCTCAGGGGGACAGAGGAGGGCACAGGGCAAAAAAAAGGATACAGGAGGTCAGAATGACACAGCGGAGTAAAGGAGGACACAGGGAGCAGAGGAGGACACAAAATGTACAAGGAAGACACAAGGGGAACCTAATTGGGGGAAAAGGTCCATAAGACGCTCTTGTACCATGGATACCCCAGGTTTAGTATTTTTTGCTCTGGTTTTTGTCCTTTAAACCTAGGTGCATCTTATAGTCCGGAGCGTCTTATAGTCTGAAAAATATGGTAACAGGTAAAATGATACATTACATGGATCCTTTTATGGTAAAAAGTTCTCTATTTATTTATGTATTTATATAGCATCAACATATTATGCAGTGCTGTACAGAGTATATTGTCTTGTCACTTACTGTCCCTCAGAGGGGCTCACAATCTAATCTCTACCATAGTCGTATGTCTATGTATGTATCTAGTAGTGCATGTATCATAGTCTAAGGCCAATTTAGAGGGAAGCCAATTAACTTATCTGTATGTTTTTGGGATGTGGGAGGAAACGAGAAAACCCACGCAGACACGGGAAGAACATAGAAAACTCCTTGCAGATGTTCACCTGGCTGGGATTCGAACCAGGAACCCAGCGTTGCGAGAGCGCTAACCACTACACCACTACGCCACCGTGCTGCCCACTAATTGGATTGTATTGGAGATATAGAGTGCCATGGAAACGCCACAGCACTCGGGGGGGGGGGGGGGGGGGGGCGGTTGAGGGCAAGGGGGGTTAAAAGCTACAGACCTGGCAAGTCGTTTAGCTGCATAGTTTCTTTGCGCACTGTCATGTGTGAGCACTGGTGCTGAGGCTTACTGCTTCCCTGATCACTTCTGTGCCACTTTGATGCCTTGAAAAATGCCTCATTAGTGCCCAAAACGAAGCGGACTCATCAGTATGTCTATTCCCCTCCATGTGGCCGTGCTCCCTGAGCTTCTGCATTTCCAGTGCATGTGTTCCTAACCTGACCACAGTACAGGGGGGTAGAAAGTCCATAGGCTTTCATGTTTATATTCACGGTACAGTGTGCATTCCTATGTGTTGCTGTGCAAAGACCTGGTTAATGCCCAGCTAGCTATTAACTGAGACATATGTGATATAATTTTAACCGTGATAACAAAGAATGGCATTGTAACAATTAGTGCAAAATATAAATAAATTGGAATGCGAAGAGCCAAAACTGTACCTTGAATAAAATGGATTACTACACTACCAGTTTGTTACCAAATGGGGCAAATGCGGTGTCATTTTACCTGTAACAAACTGTAGAATACATTTTGATGTGCTTTACAGCTTGGACCCATGTAACATAAAAATAGGTAGAGACAAATTCATCATTCAAAAAATGTATTTTTCAAAATTATGATCGTACTTGGGATTGGGGTTTCAGAAAAATACTCACTTCTGAATAGCCCTGGTTGTTAGCTTTCCATAGTGGTGACATTTGTGGCCTCTTTCTGCTGGTCATACTCTTCTGGGGCTATGCAAACAAAGAATGTACTTTAAAGATACACTGAAGCGGAAAAAAAATTATGATAGAAAGAATTGGTTGTGTAGTACGGACAATTACTAGAAGATTAGTAGCAAAGAAAATATTCTCATATTTTTATTTTCTGTTATATAGTGTTTTTTCTAACATTGCATCATTCTCTAATACAGGTAGTCCCCGGGTTACGTACGCCCGACTTACGAACGACCTGCCAATACGAACGACCCGATCCCGTCGCGAGGACGTCATTTCCGTGTGGGGGAAGTTTTAAGAAGCGGATTCAAACTTCCCGAGTGCCAGCGCATGTCCCCAGCAGTGTTGGACTCACCTCTGAACCGAGTCCAACGCTGTCTGTCCTCCGCTCTCTGCCTCCTGCTCCGTATAGCCTCGTACAGCACCGTTAGATGCCGCATCCATTCGCTTCCTGTGCGTCATGTGACATACAGGAACCTGTGTGTCACATGACAATACAGGAAGCAATGCGATACTGCATCTAGCGGTGCTGTATGGGGCTATACGGAGCAGGAAGCAGAGAGGGAGGACAGACAGCGTTGGACTCGAGCTGGAAGGTGAGTCTATAGGGTACGGGAGGCAGACAGCAAGAGGAAAAAGCGAGGCAGAGGGGGTAAAAACAGAGGCAGGGGGTACAAAAATCCACATAGGGTACAAAGAGAGGCACAGAAGGGGTACAAAGGCATAGGGGAACAAACAGGCACATAGGGCGTACACACAGGTGGGACAGAGAGTGGCACAGAGGGGGGGACAAACCAGCACAGAGAGAACAAAGGCACTTTAGGGGACAAACAGGCACAGAGGGAGACAGAGAGGCACATTGGAGGCAAAGAATGGCATATAGGAGGCAAAGGGGGCAAAGATAGCACAGCGTCTTGACTTAAGAACGGATTCAGGTTAAGAACGAACTTACAGTCCCTATCTCGTTCTTTAACCGAGGACTACCTGTATGTGCATTTTACACAACACTCAGCATTCTAAATGTTTCTACAGAGCAGGCTGTGAACTAGTGACCAGGGATGGTCGTAGTCAGCCAACTTCGCTACGCTGGAACTACGCGTAGATTTACACAATTATACTTCGCCACACTACGGCTTCGAATTCAAATATTCGTTTCGTATGCATTTCGTAGACTACACGTTAAAATACGCAAGTACGCGTAGTGTGAAGCGTAGTGCATGTGGATGCTTATGCCCGTATGCCGAAAATCTCTAAATGCTTATACTGGAAACTATTCCATGCGTACATTCCCCTTTCCAATGCGTAAATTTGTAAGCATACTATCGCATGCGGAAAATTAGCCGCTAGTGACGCATTCATAGTTCACTACGCAATGCACATGGTAACTACGCATAGTGGGTGTAAGCTACGCGTAGCGGTACCTCGCTAAATTTGTAAGCGTAGTTTTGAAGCTTTAACTACGAACTACGATGCGTGGATGCGAGCTACGATGCGTAAATTTGCACTGACATACTTTCTGCTCATGCCTGCTAGCGACCTGTCCTCTGGCAGAGAAAAAGAAAATTCTTGACTGAAAGCTCAGATAACAACTTTCAGAACTCAGAGCTCTCTGCGACTTTGAAAGTAGTAGAGCTCAATGGCTTTTTTGCATAGATAACAACTTAAGTCTGTTAACTCTTCCTGTACTGGAAACAACATTAGATTTATGTCTCTGCTCCTAATGTTTTATTTCTGAGCTGTACTACACATACAAATCATCATATTTTTTTTTTCGCTTCAGTGTCTCTTTGAAATACTTTGACAAAAAAATTACAAAAAATTGGCCCGGTCACATGCACACTTTGGAGTTAATGGTCTGGTAAATGCCCAGCTAGCTATCAACTGAGACATATGTGATATAGTTTTAACCGTGATAAGTTGTAGAATAGCTTTGTGGGTGTTTTATGGTTGACAGTGTTATTGGCTCACAGTGATCACAAGGTAAGGAGCCAATAAAACTGGCTCCTGACCGGCCCGTGGAGCTCTGCTGTCATACCGACAGCAGGGTGAGTGGGCTGCAGTGGCAGTGGAGCAGGGCAATCGGCGTTAGCAGCAGGAGCGCTGCTAAAAAGTTTACGCCCTGCCCGGGATAACAGGTCCCAAACAGGGCACAGATTTCAATTAGCCTTGTCTGGACATGGTTAAATATCCTAGTTTCAGCATCAGAAACCCTTCTTATAACCATATGTTGGTATGTAGTCCTGCCCTCCCAGTGATGCCAAGGCTAGTAAGCTATAGGGAGTTCTCCTCCCAGAGCATTTTGGGAGGCCAGGTATTATTTCTACTTTCTTCAGAGCACAGACATAACATTCCACTGAGATGAACCTGAGCTCCAAAAAGTAATGATAAAAACAACCCCATTATATTTTTTTGCAATGCATCTACAATTTCTGAGGTAGTAACATGGGAGACCCACTAGCGAACTGTTGTGCCCTCATTTTGATCTACAAGAAATAGATCATAGAGCCACCACTAGTTACTGGGTTTGGAGTCTAAATGACTTTTGAGCTTAAAACTTTTTTTTTGTTGCTAGTGTTTACAAGAAAGAAACTTTACTCTTAGTAATGAGCAGCACAGAATGTACCTCTTGCATAATTTGATGGTACTGATAAAAATATATTTCCTTGTGAAACAATCTTTCAATCTTTTATTTGTTCTGTGTTTTAAGAACTACTAGTAAGTTGGCATTGCTTCATCTATTAATCAAGGCAAGTTGATGCTACAGCTTCTGCATAAGTGCGTCTTTGCTACATTAGAGAAATAATGTATGTCTCTGTTCAGTATCACGGTTCTGATCTTTTCAATTATTTTATTCATTACACTGTATGCAATCTGTAATGGAGAAGCAATGATGATTAAATGGGCAAAAAATGTTTTAAATCTTTCATAACTGCCTTTCATAGTTAATTGTGGCCAATAATTTTTTTATATCCATAATGTTCGCAATCGTAATTAAATCAAATATCCTTTAACAGTGTTAAGGTTTATTATAGTGGAGTTGTGAGATGATAAAACAAAAAAAAGGTAATTCTGGTATTCTTAACTATGTTGAGAATTTTTTTATAATATTTAAAAATAGATTAATACGTTGTGCAAGCGTAAAGTATAGTTTATAGCAATCTTTACAAGTCATTTACTTGTGGGCACAAACCATGAACTACAATGTAAAAAATAAATAAATTCTTCATCAAACAGGCTAAAATTAAAGGGAACCTAAACTGAGAAGGATATGGATTTTTCCATTTAAAATAATACCAGTTGACTGACTCTCCTGCTGATTCTGTGTCTCTAATACTTTTAGCCACAGCCCCTCAATAAGCATGCAGGTCAGGTGCTCTGACTGAAGTCAGACTGGATTAGCTGCATGCTTGTTTCAGGTGTGTGATTCAGCTACTACTGCAATCAAAGAGATCAGCAGGACTGACAAGCAACTGGTATTGTTTATAAGGAAACATCCATATCCCTCTCAGTTTAGGTTCCCTTTAAAGTGTTACTTAACCACTTGAGGACCACGGTCTTAAACCCCCCTAGTGACCAAGCTGTTTCTTACAATTGAGGCCACTGCAGCTTTAAGGGCTGCTTAAAGGATACCACAACTGAAAAAAAGAAAGGTGCGGTGTCTAGGGAGGGAAAATTAGATACTTACTAATTAAGTTAAAAATAGCCTGGTCTTTAGGGCTATTTTTAACACTGCGGTCCTCAAGTGGTTAATTTAAAACAGAAAAGAAAAAAAACAAAACAAAAAAACAAACAAACACCAAAATCCATAGTAACTTATTAAGCACGCTCAACAGGTAAATTCCAAATATGTGCTGCTATTACCAAAAACAAGAAGATATTAATGACATGAAAATATTACCAACAACAGGCAGATGTCAATGTAATATAGATTTTACCAATAATAAGTAGATACTACCAATGATAAGTAGATAACAATGACATGCAAAGGCATTGACTTGCTGGTGTACAGCTGGCTGGATCATACAACAGAGGGCAATGGAAGGAGGCACCATTCTCCCACTGTTCTTCTCCTCCAAAACTCCTGATGAGTTACTTTGTGCATGGGGTGAGACATCTTCCTGCAGTTGCATAATCTCCATCTTAGCTGCACTGTCTAATCACATAGCGAGAGAGTGACTGGTTGCAGGAGACCCAGCTATGTTCCCATAGCTTAGAGGGGCCACAGTGCAGAAGAGGTGAACCAACAGCATAGCATCACCAAGCATAGCACCTCCCCACTGCTAGGGGCTACTTATGTATGCTTAGAAGTGGCCCTAAAGGAGGTAACAGCAGGTGTTAAATGAGAACAAAGGGGTTACAAACAAAATAAAGCTGTGCCCTTCAAATAAGCCTAAGGTGAGTGCTAAGGCATGTGGCCACATTAAACCCATACCAACATGAACCCTTTGCACTACAAAATGTATGTACACAGCAACCTGTAACACTCATATGGTAAGTGGGCAGCTGGCCCATGGCTTCATAGGATGTGGCTATGCACCTTGCCTAACTGATAAATGGTCAGTCAGGTGGGTAAGAAAGTGGAATTGCTAGAGTCTCAAATGCAGTTGAGTTCCTTTCACCAGTAAGTACACGCTTTCTTCATACTTGTTTTTCAAAATTAGCATTTCAGAAAAGGAGGTAAAGCTGGAAAGAGTGCAGCGTTACCCTTAGTGAACACTGTGTAGGTTCACTTCAATCAAACTCAAAATGGAGGCAAATTCTCAAAACAATTACAGGTAGTCCCCAGTTAAAGAACGAGATGGGGACTGTAGGTTCATTCTTAAAGGGAATATCCAGGCAAAAAAAAATAATTTGTTTCACTTACCTGGGGCTTCTACCAGCCCCATGCAGCCATCCTGTGCTCTCGTAGTCAATCACTGCTGCTCCGGTCCCCCGCTGTCAGCTTGCCGACCTTGGAGGTCGGCGGGCCGCTTGCGTACATTTTTACGCATTCCCGCTAGTGCAGGAACAGTAACACATACATTTTTACGCGTTAGTGGTTCTATGCATAAAACTTTACGCACGGAACCACTAACGCGTAAAAATGTATGTGTTACTGTTCCTGCACTAGTGGGAATGCGTAAAAATTTACGCAAGCGGCCCGCCGACCTCCGAGGTCGGCAAGCTGACAGCGTGGGACTGGAGCAGCAGTGATTGACTACGAGAGCACAGAATGGCTGCATGGGGCTGGTAGAAGCTCCAGGTAAGTTTTTTTTTTTTGCCTGGATATTCCCTTTAACCTAAATCTGTCCATAAGTCAAAACACTGTGCCATCTCTTTCCCCTGTACTGCCTCTATGCCCCCCTCCCCCCTGTGCCTCCAGTGTCTCCATCTGTGTCACCTCTGTTCCCTCATGCCTTTAGTGTCCCTCTGTACCACCCCTACCCCCTTGTTCCCCTGACACATTTGCACAAACCAGACACAAATGGGAACAAGCACAACAAATATTTTTTTTAAAGAAACTGTTGATTTTAAACATTATGAAGAGAAAATGTTTTTTAAACTCAGCAAAATGACAATTTACTGTGGTACACTTTAATATATGCAGAGTTCTGCATACACATTGTGTACATTTTAAAGCAAACCTGTGACTTTAAAAAGAGAGAAAGCCACATACTACTTAGCTCAGTAGAGTAAAGTTTCTGGATCCTCCAGAAGCTTCCCACGACCTCCTTGGGATCACCAGTCCAGTACTGGGACCCTCTTGAAGTTTGCAACCACACTCCCATCCATGGACAAGTAGGGCCGCACTGCACAGGCGCAGGAAGCCTCGCCCCTGAGCAGTAGCACGGGGCTGATTGTGCTTGGAGGAAAAACATCCGGGGCTCTTTGGTACTGCGCAGGAGTCATAGTACGGTCATGCGCGTTCACAGACTAGAAGTCGGACACAAACTTACAGAGGGTCCCAGCACTGAATCACAGGTGTGCTTTAAAATGTATAAAATGTGTATGTAGAACTTGGAACTTGCTATAGTGATATAGTAGATATATAGTAGTAATATAGTGAAGTGTGTCATAGCAAAAGGTAAATGTCGGTTTAAAACACATTTACAATTATGCATCCTCAAATAATAGACTTAGAATAGTTTTAACTATAATGTAAGGCTGCTCAGTAGAATAGTTTTAACTATAATGTAAGGCTGCTCAAAAAAAAAAAAAAAAGACTGTCAACTATTGTATTCCCTGGTTTGGGTGTCAAATGTGTTGACCCACACACTAGCTGTGAACAGAGGGGAGAGAAAGTCAGCTACAATGGAGTTTGGGAAGCAGGTATTCTGTATATTGCTTTTCTTCTAAATACTATTCACTTATCAACCTGATTGTTATTTGCTATTAGAATTTGCCTTGTTCAATTTTGTGATTTATTGAACTTTAAAGCACACATGAACTTGCCCAAAAATGGATTTTAACTTACCCGGGGTCTCTTCCAGCCCCCCATAGTGTGTCAGGTACCTCAGCATCCTTTGGGTCTATTCCGTTGTGCTGCTGCCCGCTCCAAAATATCTGCGAAGGGCGTCGGGAACATGCATGGGAGCACAAGTGAACGGGTATGGCAGTGAAAAGGCAGAAGTTTATATACAATCATGATCTGCAAGTGTTTTCATGGGTTTATATATACATACCAGGGATCTGGAAATGGTTGAAAATTAGAGATGTATTAAAAAGCACAGGCTTCAGTTTTGTTTTTTTTAGCCTGTGTAATTTGAATTAGTAGCGCTTACAGTCACGTGTTGGCTTATCAAAATGCTTGCCTGGACTGAGGCTACAAAGACAGCTTAGAACTGACATAAAAGGTTTGAGTAGGTTGTTTCTATAAAGTCAAACAATGGAGCAGTTTTATTATTAAATGATAGAGTGAAGAGGTTAAATACTTTAAAGTAATTCAGCAGTGATAATTTTGCATTAAGAATACAGTTATCCATAATGGTTCAGAAATGGAACCTTTATTCTTTGTTAACCACTTTTACTGCATTTTTTCAGATATTCCAATTATTTTAATTATAGCATTCTTTCTTCAAACACAATATTATCTTTTTAAATCATACTGTTATTGTTACCTGACATAATGGATGATAATGGTTCCTTTGTCATAGTAAGCCTGATAAGAGTAGTTTTCACATATAAGATGTATCCAATCATTAATCCTCATTTATGAATGTGATACATTCCACCTACTAATTAACTAATGCTTTCAGTGCTCATCTTCTCTCTTGCCAACATATGATAATAACATTGACTTGCTAACATGATTAATGTTATATTTTGCCGTACAACAGACAGATGAATGAAAAATTGCTATGACTTTTGAGTTCTGGTATGATTTAGTTGAGTTTACTAATCTAATCACTGCCCAGATATAAACAGGTAGGGGTTAAGGTGGCCAGAAGCTATTTTGATTGTATTATGTAACACTTAGTGGACAAACTTACAATCCAATATTGGTGATCCTAAAAAAAAGTGTAATTGATTGAGGTGAGCCAATTCTTAGTGAATTGGGTAGTTTCTTATGAGGGTTTTCCCTGGGTAATCTATTTTTCTTCTAAAGCCTCTTCCACATGAAAGGCTGAACTGCTCACTTGTCGAGTTGTTTATCTTCACAAGTGCCTTATGGCTGCGATTGCATACAGCCAAATGGCAACGTTTGTAACCCCACACATGTCATCGTTTCACACACAGTGGTGTAATCTGGTGGCAAAAACCTGTGACATGCCACGTCTGAGCACGGTTGTGGGTACACTCACAATGGCTTGTCTGCCTCTCCCCCACCCATGCCAAGCACCAGCAAGCGCCTTACATGTGTACGAGTGCACCTACCAGTGGGTGAATCCACCACCTTCAGGCTCCTAAGTGAAACAGGCCTAAATCCTACAAAATGCTGAGGATTTTGTAGTTACTCCTGCTGCCCAATGACACAATTAGCTGAAGTGGTCTCCACCTCCACCATGTGACAAGTTTGTCTGTATTCCCCTCAGCACTCAGTGTGGTGGTCTCTCCACAAAATGGCCTTGCACTGTGAATACAGTGTAAGCCCCACTAAGTAAAAGTTGGTAATGTGATTTTAATGATATGTAAACATACAGCTGTCATATTATTTATTGTTAGAATAAACCCTTAAATCTATAGCCCCCTTAGGCCCTGTTCACATTAGCGTTTTGAGCCAAACGGATCCGGTGAGCGGATCCGGTCTCCACTACACTGGATCCGGATGGTTCTGTGCACACTGCCAATTGGAAAGTGAAAACGGATCTGATCAACGATCGATCGGAACAGTTTTCACTCAGTTTGCCGTTAAATACATACCTAATGCTCTTTTTAGGGCCGGTGGTAGAGGCTACCTCTTATTCCGTTGTGACTATACAGCGCAATCATGTGACTAGTCACATGACGTGTCATGTAGTCACATGATGCGGAAGAAGACGGAAGCCTCTACCGCCGGCTTCAAAAGAGCATTAGGTATGTATTTTACCCTTCCTTACCCACCCACCCAGCAGCTGCACCCTCTCTAAGCCTCCCGCCGCTCAGGTTTGCGTCCCCACATCCTACCATCTCCCATGGAATGATCAGTTTCTTCACTAGTGTGAAGAAACATTCAGTTTTCCGTTGCCCCAATGCTGCAGCATTTTTGTCCAGTTCCATTTCGCTGGGCAGAACGGTCTGGAAAATTAGGGCCTGCAGCATTTTTTAGGTCCGGGGAACTGAACATACACAACTTATCCATACCAACAGAGGCATGTGAATGGATCCATAGGTTAACATTGGAACCTTTCACATCCATTCCGTTTGTATGTGCCGTTTGTACGCTAATGTGAACCGGGCCTTAGCTGAAAAATAAAATGTTTGCTAAATGACCTTAAACCAAGCCTGGTGTACTGTTAGAGGGATAATGTTTGCATAAAGCATAACTGGTTTCATTTTCATGTTCCCTCAGGTGACAGATTTAATATTATGATAACCAAACAGGAAATTACCTGTACCACATAAAAGGCAAATTTGCATTTATCAGCACTGGACCATATATGATAAAGCCAAGACCATGTAAGTCACAACGAAGCATGTGACATTTTTTAAGGAACATAAAAGTTTGGTTGTGGAGGAAGCAGGTGTTTGGGTTGGACCGAGACATATTCAGTCATTTGAGATTCACAGTCCAACTTCTGTGAATAAATCCGTTAAAATATTAGCTTGTATAGAATAACAGATCACATCAATATAATGAGCATAAAAATGGCGGTGGAAAATAGGGTTAAAAAAATGAAAAATTGGAGACTTTCTCATAAAGAAACACTGGGCGGTTGTCCTATCTCCAAGAAGCCTGTGTCAGCATTTTTACAAGATGGTAACTGGCTAAAGACTAAACAAGAAAGGTAATTGCAATTACACTGAATATACAGTACAGTTTTGATCAATAAAAGTAAAGTTGCACTTTAATCTTTCAAAATTAAAGATTTCTTATGGGAAAGGGGGTATTGGCTGCTGATCAGGATTAAGTTCAATCCTGGGTTAAGTATGCACATGTACATATATAGATATATAAAACCAATTAGCTCTATTTGTATTCATCAGTCATAAGACAGAATGACAACTCCCAATGGTTTATTCACTGCGCGAGAGGTTTTTCTGAACGTGAACATAAAAAGAACAAGAACTTTAAATCCTAGTACTGCACCTCGGGCGTCTCAGTTCATGCTTCATTCATTTCCTGGATTTAGACTCCAGCTAAGGCAGTGGCAGGAGCAAAGGAGAAGTATGTTTAAGAGATATCTTTAATAAAATGTCTTTTCTTTTTTTATATTATATGAAGCAAAAATAAACTTAGATTTATTAATATTTCACACAATAGCTCTCAAAACCCCTTCAGCAAACAGGATGTTTTGAATCCAGCTCTTTGCTTCAGTGTCTGTGCACTTCTGCGCAAGAGTTTGCTATTATTTCTGTTGAATAGACCATAAATAAGGAAACATTATATCCAGCCAGGGCCTCTCTTCAGTCTCACGAATGCTAAAGTGAAGCATCATGCAGTTATAGTTTTTGAACATAAATACAATAAGGCTGAAAATTGGCAATTTCTTTATCCTTTGAGAAGCTGTTATGTTTATCTGTAAATCAAAACTGATCATATTATGTTGAATTCCTGGCTTGAAACTATAAAACGACTGTCTTTTTTTTTAGTGGTATGGCAGAAGAGTGTTTGTGATATGATTTAAGGCATCATTCAAAGCTGCTTAACTGTGTCTCTTATTATTCTTAATGTTCTGTTTAGTATACACCAGTAATCCCCTGATTCTTTAAAAAATAATGCGACCTGCGAGAGTGCCCCCTCCCCTCTCCTCTCCCTTCCTCACTGCGAGCACAGAAGGCAGATCTATTACAATTGCCTTTTAGTTTATAAGATGGTCCTTATTTGAGACCTGCTGGTCAAATGCAGGCTGTTGAAAGAGAGCAGCTCCCACATAAGGGTGTCTATACATGAAAAAGATTGTTGAAGCACATGGAGGGGACTGTAAAGGGTAGGCTGAAGGGACATAGCACATATCATGACTTGATATGAGTAAGGGTCCTTTTACACTTAATCAGTTGCTCTCAGTTAAACCTGAAAGAAAACTGATTTTCAAAGTAATGTCCATGTCCTATGTCTCAGTTCCCACTATACATGTTTTATCTGAAAGATTTTTTACAGTGCACTGCTATTGAAAAAAAGCATACCAACTGTGTGTGCGTACTAACGCACACTAATGCATACCAATGCATTAAGTGTAAAAGGACCCTAATGCTTGGCTCATGCTATAAGTTTGTACACACTCTATATTAAACTTGGCTGAGGTGGGCGCTAAAGACTGCCTCAGGTGAGATTCTAGTGCTTGTATGGTGGCCCTGATACATGGGCAAGAGTTCTGGCATACCAGATGTCAAGTTTCGCATCTGCAATACTTCACTATCGCGGCTGCTAATTAGCCAAATAAGCTAATTAGGGGCCGCGCTAGTGAAGTATCGCTGTCCGATACCTCCCATCTTGCGGTGCGTGGAAGGAGCAGCCACAAAATAGTAACAAGGGCACATAATTTAAGAGTAGAGATGGCCCGAACGGTTCACCAGCGAACGGTTCCAGGCGAACTTTGGGTGGTTCGCGATCGCATGCGAACGCAAACTTTTCTGAAAGGTCGGTTCGCCATCATAGTGCACCATTAGGGTCAACTTTGACCCTCTACATCACAGTCAGCAGGCCTGTTGTAGCCAATCAGTCTACACTATCTCCTGGAGCCACCCCACCTCTTATATAAGGCAGGCAGTGCTGGCCATTATAGTCGTTCGTGTCCCTGTAGTAATTAGTGAAGGGAAAGCTGCTGGCAGACTCTCATAGGGAAAGATTAGTTAGGCTCTTGTTTGCTTCTTAGCTTGCTCCTGGCTGATTGTTATTCCTAAAATAGCACCCCACAACAGCTCTTTTGAGAGCTAATCTTGTTCTTGTGCTTTTTTTCCCCCCTCCTACTCCTCTCTTGTCTTCCAGGGATTTGTAAGATGTCAAAAGCCAGCTTACATACATTGGCCAGGAATCGAACCCAGGTCAACTGCTTTGAAGGCAGCTATGCTCACCACTATACCACCAACACTACATGCTGAAGCCAGCCTAATATGTACCATTGTGATATACCCAAGAGAAAAATGAGCTTGCTTAGGGATTTGTAGGGTGTCAAAAGCAACCTCACATACATTGGCCAGGATTAGAACCAAGGTCAACTGCTTTGAAGGCAGCTATGCTCACCACTATACCACCAACACTACATGCTGAAGCCAGCCTAGCATGTACCATTGTGATATGCCCAAGAGAAAAATTAGCTTGCTTAGGGATTTGTAGGATGCCAAAAGCAACCTCACATACATTAGCCAGGAATCGAACCCAGGTCAGCTGCGTACTATCCCACTCAACCATGTCTCCCTCCAGGTGTTAGACCCCTTGAAACATCTTTTCCATCACTTTTCTGGCCAGCATAATTTTTTCTAATTTTCCAAGTTCGCCTCCCCATTGAAGTCTATTACGGTTCGCGAAAGTTCGCGCGAACTGAACTTTCACGGTAGGTTCGCAAACCGAGTTCGCGAACCTAAAATTCGAGGTTCGGGACATTTCGATTTAGGAGTGAACGCTACTGCGCATAGCATGCGGCCCTGTATTTAGCTTGCATTGGTGTCATTAGGCTCGTGCTGCTGGAGCAGCGCAGCTTAATGAATCAGACCCATTGTCACTCAGCCCATCTCAATTGTGACAGAATACGTCGCTAGCCTAGTCTCAAGTGTGTGTATGAGGTTTAAAGTGGACGTCCTCTGTAAATACCAAAGTGAAAAAGAGCAAAAGTTACAATATCTATGACTATTCCCCTCTTTTTACCCAATACAGTAATGACTGCCTACTTAATTAAGAGAAACTGTAGTGAAAATAACGTAATGAATAAAATTGCTTACTTTTCTCAATGTGCATTAAAGGGACTCCGAGCAGTGAAAAAACTATGGAAATATGCATATCATTTTAAAGCTCTCTTTCTCCTCTTTCCAGTGATATATAAACCGCCGCCCTACGCCTTTTAGTTTTCGCTATTTTCGCGATTGAAATTGCAGTGGCTGCGATTTAGATCGCGAAAATAGAGAAAACTAAAAGGCGTAGGGCGACGATTTAGGTGTCGTCAGAAAGAGGAGAAAGAGAGCTTTAAAATGATATCCATCTTTCCATAGTTACATTGTATTACACAGGGCGACTTTTTCTGCTGAATGCAGCTGCTGACACTGGGGAAAGTGTCGTCCTGTGTAATACAATGTAACTATGGAAAGATGAATATCATTTTAAAGCTCTCTTTCTGGCGACCCCTACATCGTCGCCCTACGCATTTTAGTTTTCTCCATTTTCGCGATCGAAATCGCAGCCGCGGCAATTTCAATCGCGAAAATAGCGAAAACTAAAAGGCGTAGGGCGGCGATTTATATATCATTGGAAAGTGGAGAAAGAGAGCTTTAAAATGATATCCATCTTTCCATAGTTTCTGCACTGCTCGGAGTCCCTTTAATACATTTACCCAGCTCATTGTACAATCTGTCCTTACCCAATTCACATTCTGAAATGTATAACAGGTGGTAACATCTTTAGTCCTGCCAGGTGATCTGTGTGGAATGTTTGTTTACTGACCGTTCTATTCACAGAGGGAGATACTGCTTTCTTGGCCGTTAGAAACCATTATTAGCCATTATTTTCCACTATATCAACAAGGCTTATAGACAGCAAACTGTTAGGGCAATGGCCCTGACATCACACTGTGGGAGGGGTTTCACCACAATATAAGACACACAGAGGTCCCTGATATATTCAAAAAAAAAATTAAAGATTTCTTATGGGAAAGGGGGTATGGGCTACTGATTGGGATTAAGTTCAATCCTGGGTTAAAGTTCCTCTTTAAGCAGCAGAAAAGCATTGTGGCAGCTGTGGAATGTAGCATACTGTAATTGGCACTGCATTACTTCTCTTTTTCACCTCTCCTCTCTGCGATAGGCCGGGTCAGTGGCACAGGTAGAAGCAGAGTACACTATGAGGCTCCTACCACCCACAGATGACACAATCTCTTTTCTCAGAAAGAGGCATGGCTAACCAACAAAACCTGAATTTTATGGCACAAGTGGTTAGTTTTTATTTTTCCTGTAACTCTGTCATTACTTCTGCTGCCTGTGCTGGTAGTGTGGGTTTTATTTTTACCCCAGAGGTCTGCTTTAAGCCCACTGCTTTGCATTGCCATGTAGCTTACTCAAAATGGAACGGTTGAGGGCATCAGGTCCGTTCAAATTGACCGATTCCGTTTGAATGCGTTATAATAAAGTCTTACTTACCACATTTTTCTATATTACTTTTCCATTATTTGAAGACATGCATGCCTCCGCTCTGCAACATATGTGTAATGCTGGGGAGGCACACTTTCTGAGTCAGCGTGTGTGCTCCAGACTATATAGCTGGGTAATAGAAGAGGCTACACAGATGGACACAGGAGTAATGAACAAGGGAGCAAGATTGCCCAGAGCAACTGCAGCTCCGGGTCTGTTGTGATTAAATACACAACAGACGTAGTCAGTAACAGGCTTGGGTCATACACGATAGATCAGATGGAAGTAATACAGAAGGGCTAGGCAAATTCGTAGTCAAGAGGCAAGCAAGGGTCGGAACACAAAACAATATACAATATTACAATACTGACTGACTAGAGTACATATATATCGTGCTGATGCGCAATATATGAAATGTAGCTCTCAAATAACTCACTAGCTAAAACACAAGTAATGACAATTAACAAGACAGACAACAGACAGACAGATGGAATGCTAAGCCAAACTAGTCGCTGCTTCTGCGACAGCAACATTCACACTGAGATAGACAAGACTAACAGGTAGGAGCATAAATAATGGCAACCACTGCTATAGTTCATCCTCAAGAACAAGGCAAGAACAAGGCAAGAAGGAATACTACCAGTCACCAATGTGGTGCTGGCAGAATGCAAACTATCAGGATCAGTAGGACTTTACTGACCCCCGCAGATCAGCAAACATCCAGCAGGCATGAAAATACAGAGCAAGGCATTATACAATTTCACAATAACAACTTTCATAGCATGGACCCAACGACAGAGAGCTGAACGCTATGTCAGGCGGGGTCTGAAATGGGAGGCAGACTTTTATGTCGGCATCAGGCAATGGATGCAGGCATGCAAATTCCCACACAGATGAATGGTAATTATGCAATCCTGAGCCAGCTTGATCACAAGCTGCCAGCTGAAAGACTCTCATAACAAATACATGCAAAACTATGCAACGACATGCATGTAGGAAATCCAGGGATATCTGGATGCAGTTCAACTGCAGCAAGCAAAAGGAGGAGTTATGACAGTATCCTGAGCTGCTCTGAAAAGCAGAGTGACTGCAAATGACAATGAGACTTATTGTGAATGCGCAACTGAATGCAAGCAGATAAATCAGAATCCCTGGTTGCAGTCCCACCGCAACCAACAGAACATGCTACAGGAGAGATCCTTCCTGACAATATGCCTGTGGACCCATGCTGCAGCAAGGATGCAGCATGGGCCCAAATAGTGGGTAAATGTTCTGTGAGAATAAATTGAATTAAAGTAACACTTTTTTTTTTTTTTAAGTGAGAACAATAAAGATTAACACTGATAACAGTTTACTAAAATCTCCTACTTGCTTGACTGTTATGCTCATCTTCTGTCTTTAACACTTTCTAAATCTGTACAGATCAGGTGATCACCACATTCAAACTGTTATATTGGCATGCAAATACTTCGAAAGACAACAAATTACCATGACAGTAAGGCAATTGACAATCTTCAAAGAGAAAACAATAATGGCAGTTAATCATCTCAATACATATGTCACTGAGGTGCTATACTTGTTACTGCCGAAATTCTGTTGTCCTCACTATATTGCCTGATGAAGCGGGCTTGGCCTGCGAAACGCGTTGCACCTTCGGGGTACCGTATAATAAATGTGTTTATTACTATTCAGACAGTCTTTCATGTCTGCTTTCTGGAGGTAGGCCCACCACTTCCTCCAAGCAATTTTTAAGAATTTTATCCAATTTTATCCTGCTGGCGTCTCTGGTTCTCATACTACTATGTCCTTAAAGGGATAACTGCACCTTTGGAGCAAATAATAATAATAAGTCCAACATTTGTATAGTACTTTTCTCCTGCTGGACGCCAAGCGCTTGGGAGGCAGCCATTAGAATGCACTCAGGAGGCAGTAGCAGTGTTAGGGAGGGAGTCTTGCCCAAGAACTCTTGACTGAAAAGGTGTTGGCTTACTGAATAGGAAGAGCCTGTCATATTATTAATAAAATCTATATGCTAACATTTCTTTTAAATTATTTTTGGGTACAGATTTGCTCTCATCCATACATCCCCAGGTTTTCCTGCCTGCATTTGGTGTCCACTTTGCAAACTCTAGTAGATGCAGAGAAGCAAGCAGTAGGATCTGCCCTGGAGCTTGCCATCAGGCCACTCCCACTTTCAGGACAATATATATTCCAATACGGTAACAGTGCACATAGACATACAGTATATATGTTGGCCACTTTAAAAGCTTTGTTTTCTATATTTTCCAGCCACTAAAGCCTTTCCCTGTCATTTTATTTTCTGCCTTGCACCAAGCAGAATTGCACAGTTCTGCTGTGGGAATCTGAAACATTGAATTCAAATTTCTTGCCTTATAATGTGTCATTCAGAAAGCCAATAAGAAATATGACATTCTGATTGACTTACTATACTGCTGATATCACAGCTCCCTCAGGCACTCGCCTTTGCTGCTGCTGTTATATCAACAACAACCAAGGTTGTCTACGTTTAGTAAACTGGGTGAGATTTTTTAACTACACTACAATTATTAGCTGTGACATTTCCAAGATTGTATATTTGCAGGGACAGTAAAAGTGTATGGTTAGTAACACTAAGAAGGCACCGTTATACTTTGAAGGTCAACCTTTGGCATCAAGGAAAATATACTTTTATCTAGAGGTAAAATCGTGCTTTATCAGGTAACCAGGTGAAGGAATCATTAGCAGGCTGTAAGGGCTGGTCTGTTGCTGTTTGTCGTGCTATGTGATTAAGGCTGTGACAAGCATTCAGCACGCAACAGGGACACCAAAGTGCACTGAACCATGTCCAATTCACTTAGCTCCTTTGCAGATATATTGCACACACATCAAACATCATATTGTATACACACACTGTATTAACATGCATACAGTGTTCACATTAAATGCATTCATTCACATTCACAGTGCATACATACTGTGCATACATGCACACATGGGCACAACTACAACTCATGAGACCCCCTGCAAAACTTTTATGGGGTATTCCATGTCTTTCCTCCTTCCCCTTTGATGATCCCCATGGTCGAGAAGCTTACCTGCCAGGGGTTATATAACAAGTGCGCCCACTGATTTGCCCAGAACAATGCCTTTATCATAAATCCCCACCCATTCCAAGTGTTGCTTCAACAACACATAATCAGAGGTTCTCTGTATCAGTAGCAGTAAGGGTAAGTAGTTGAGACCCCAACATCCATTTTGCCCCCTCCCCATATCAGTTGAGTCTTCTTCCCTAGCAGATATGCTTTTGCATGTCTAGAAATACGTACACATCATGCACACTTACTCACATACTATACACAGATGCACAAATTGTGCACACCACACTTAATAAACACATTTTTATTTTTATGTACACCATACATTCATACAATCAGTGCATATACAGTATATACACACCAAAAACACAGCAAATGTATGCACATGCACACATACATCATACAGACGTATATGCACACTATACACATACACTGTACATATATATACATATACAGCGCATATAGATACATATACATACACTTCATTCACACTGCACAAACCTATTCGGGGCGCCCAAAAACGTATACACACTTCAAAAGTTGTGAACTGCACCTTTTTTAAAACCCCAAATTAATTATGGCATCAATGTGTAGCATTATGTTTCCTCTTCCTCAGTAGTAGTTATACATTGTTGATGCTATCATTTTTATTTTATTGTTATTTAGGATTTATATAGTGCCTACATCTTCCGCAGACCTGTACACAGTATGTTGTCTTACTACTTAACTGTCCCTTAGAGGGGCTCACAATCTAATCCCTACCATAATCATATGTCTATGTATGTATCCTGTAGTATCTGTATCGTACTGTAAAGCTAAGTACACACGGACCAACCTGCAGCCTGATTATCATCTGACTTTAGTCTGTTGGACGATAATCAGGCATGTGTACGCATGCAAACGACTTGACGAGCTACTGATAACAGGCGGTTTGCCCAATCCAACTGTTGGATCTATGTTGGTCTGATATCATGCAGTTGGTGTGTGTGTACAAGTTGTTTGAATGACTTGTACTTGTTTTGAATATGTAGTCCATCATTCCTCTTGTGTGCGCAGTATGTTAACTGAGTTGGTTGTTTAGCCATCTAGGCGTGTGGACATACAGGTTGTGTTGTTCGTCAGGTTGTGTGGTTTGTCATGTTGGTCATGTGGTTGTGTGCATGTTGGACATGTGTACGAGCCTTTAGGCCTATTTTAGTGGGAAGCCAATTAACTTACCGGTATCTGTATGTATTTGAGATGTGGGAGGAAACTGCATTACCCGGAGGAAACCGACGCAGATGCGGGGAGAACATACAAACTCCGAGCAGATAGTGCCCTGGCGGGGTTCAAACCGGGGACCCAGCACTGCAAGGCATGAGCGCTAATCTTTAAGCCACCATGCTGCCATCATGCGATCTCATGCAGGGCTATCCCTATGGACACTTTAGTCAATGCTGTTCATGCAGTAGTTCACCAAATTCAAGTGTCTGGATGGTAATGGTAGCCCAGATAGTTTCCACCAGTATAGGTTAGATAGGTAGGTGCCCTCAGTATAGGTTAGATAGGTAGATGCCTCCAATATAGGTAGTCAGTATAGTTGCCCCCAGTATAGGTTAGATAGGTAGATGCTTCCAATATAGGTAGTCAGTATAGTTGCCCCCAGTATAGGTTAGATAGGTAGATGCTTCCAATATAGGTAGTCAGTATAGTTGCCCCCAGTATATGTTAGATAGGTAGGTGCCCCAGGTATAGGTTAGATAGGTAGGTGCCCCGAGTATAGGCACAGCAGCTGGGGGAGTGGGCATAGTGTATTTGCAACTCACCTTCTGCCGCCGATCCCCCCCGTAGTTTCAATCTCCTTCCTGTCCTGGCGTCTGTCACATTGGTAACAATTTGGTGGACATGCGGTCACGTCACATCATGCGGTCACATCATCACAGGTGGCGCTGTTACCAACACGATAGATGCCGGGAGAGGAAGCAGATAGAGACTGTGGGGGATCGGCAGCGGAAGGTGAGTTGTAAATACACTACTCCTGCCTCTCAATCCAGTGCCCCGGGCGACTGCGCTATTTGCATGCCCATAGAAACAGGGCTGCAGAAATTGTTCCTTTCCAGCTATGATGGATATATAGACTACTTACCTGGAATGTTAGAAGTTTGGACACTCCCCAAAAACGAAGTATGGTGGTATTACAGGAAAGCCACTTCACTAGGGAGACATACTATCACTTTAATTAATTGTGGGTTGAATGGAACAGGCAACAGGCAATATATATTTCAATAGAAGAGTATTAGGTTGGTTAACCTGGATACTGAATGCATATTTGTGTTCGTGAACACCTCTATTAATGGCACTCTCTATAATCTGCTTAGTTTATATACCCCCTGGCTCCTACCTGGGGATTCTTACAAAGGCCTTGGCATCCTCAGCCAGATTCCCGGATGTCATAACTGTATGTGGGGGACCTAAACCTCTTAGTTGATGCTATGCAGGATAGATTGCCTCAACCCTTAGATGGTAGACTAGGGGATAGTCATCTGAAATCTTTCTTAACCAATAGAAACCGGATAGATGTGTGGAGTTTGAGGAACTCCACAGGTAACGCATATACTTGCTGTGCAGCACATAATAACTCCTTGGCCCAAATTGACCATGTGGTAGGCTGTGTCTGAGCAGCTGCAACTGTACAAAAGGTAGAGTTTAAACTGTGAACAATCTCAGATCACTTTCCAATTGATGCTGAACTAGGGTTTCCTGGCCCTCCTCTATAGAGGTCCAAGAGAATACATCCATTTTGGCTGTCCGTGTTTGGAAAGCAGGATCAGATCCCAGATCAATTCACAGAATTTCTATCCTTGAACAGGGGAGATGAGAACATTGCATGGTATGATACACTCAAAAAACATATTTAAGGGGTTGCTTGAAATCAACTATTTCATACATTAAAAGGGACTTGCATAGAGTAGAATCTGAGATAAGTGCTAGCCTTAAACGGAAAGAGAATGCATATAACGATACAAAAATGATTGGTTGAGCACACAGAGGTTATTTAATATGCATTTGGCTGAGAAGGCTAAAAGGAACCACTTCTTTACAATGCAACACTATTTTGAGTTGAGATTGATGGATAAATTGGATGCTTTTACTTTTCCCTGCTTGCAACCAGAACAGATTGATATGTTAAATAAACCCATCAGCATGGAGGAACTGGAGAATGCTTTTGCTGAAACGCCTAAGCAGAAGTCCCCAAGCCCAGATGTAGATGTAGCTATAGATCAGACAGTAGAGTAGATGTAGAAAAAGATCAGACAGTGATTATGCCCACCATATCCTTGTTGATCAATCTCGGAAGAGTGCAGGGTATCTCGCAGCTGGCTTGGGAGGGTGGACACAGTTGGGCTTTTGCTGCATTAGATGGTAAAATGTAGGTATGGTTATATCCTCTAAATTACAAAGTTAGGCAGCACATTCCCCTGATAACAAAATAGGGCAGCATTTCCTATAAACAATAAGTTAGACAACATATTCAGCCAAAAAACATTAGGCAGCACATTCCCCAAAATGACATAATTAAAAAGCACAGAACTATCTTGCATATCATCCAAATAACAAAATTAGGCAGGATGTCTAACGAACGTTTTGAAAGCATGTCCTTTGAGAAGGTTTGCTAACATGCCTCCTAAATAACATGTTTAATAAGGTGTGCACAGTGCCACCTGTGCCCAAAACAGCCCTGGAGCCTTTTAGAGTCAACAGCTTGACTTGCCCACCCCTTTCTACCACACATCACAGACACCACCTACAAAAAGCAGAGGTCTGTTTCAGCTCCAGATGACCTCTGGCTCTGGCCCTCAGTTGCCCTCAGTTGCATTCTGCATATCCACATTACACAGCTCTCTTCACAGCAGGACCAAATCGGTACATAAAAAAAAAAAAGTATAATTTGGAAGCCAGATCCACCAGTATTGCTGATAGATAGAATGTTGGTAATATTACCAATACCATTATAGCTATTGACTTCCCTAACCTATACCTTACACTAACCCTCTCCTACCAATGCCACCCCCCCCCCACACACACACACACACATACGCTTGAAAGCTTTTATATACCCACATATATTTAACACTTTCCTTCCCCCACTGTTACCTAATAATAGCACCATGCTGAGGTATCCAGAGTTTGTTGCCAAATCCAGGCACTCAAAGAACCTCTAGCGCCACTTACTCATCTCCTCTGATATTTCCACTGTTATGTGAAGTTTTATTTATACACAACAACGAACTTATTTACACAATGCACACTGTACACGTACACACCTCTTAGGAGTTAATGCCGGCATGTAAGTTTTTACCTGGATGGTTGTTCTTTTTGGATGCTGGTGCTTGGCTCTGCAACAGCTGAAGTGTTGGCTATGAAGCTTCATCTGAGGAATGTTTTATTTGGGCCCCAATGTTCAGCTAATGATAGCCATAGTGCTAGCTATTTAAGGCCCTGGTGCTTTGATTTGGTCAATTTACAAAGATTAGTTTTAAGGGTTAGGGTAGGGGAAGGTTAGATTTATTGACTAGTGATGGGCATTGCATAGAAGATTTCATTAGTAGAAGAGCTGACATTACTTCAATAGAGAAGAATTAGTATTATTTAAATAGAAGAAGAGTTAGCATTAAAGGAAAACTGAGGTGAAAATAAACTGACAAGATAAACAATTCTATCTACCCTCCTACTTGTTTTTAGACTCCCACAGTTTTATCTTCTGTATATGAGCTAAAAAAAAGTAGGTTTTAGACTCAGGGCCCACTATGAAGCAGGTTTGCGATTCGGAAACCTCTTGTGATTTCCAAATTGCAAAGTACTACAATTTTACAAGCGATTCCTTGAGTAATTATGATTTGGCCCTGCAGCTTTTGAATGCGATTGCTCCCAAAATGCTGTATGCGATTGCTGGCGATCAGAAAGCACTGCAGTAAGTGCTCTAGTGGGCTGCAGCCCTAATGTTATATCATCTAAACTGAATGATACCGTTTTTCACACATTGTAACAGAGTTCTAAGCCAAAATGTATGAACTACTGACCTTTTTTTATCTATCATCTGCACTCAGAAGCTGTTCTTTTCCAGGCAAGAGTTTTTTGGCTGTAATTCCTTATCAGTGTGGATTATAGTCCAACAAGCTTCTGATTGGAGATAAACTATCATTTGCAGATCTGAACGTTTAAGTCTTTCAGGCAGAAAAAGAAGGAAAGAAACACAGCCTAGTTTTTTGTATGCTTGGCACTGTACATACCCATGTGTCATCATGGGGTTGATGCACAAAACAGTGGTAATACTGCTGTGCACACACAATGCATGGCAATATTACCCTCACTTCAGCCATCAGTACTGCAAGTAACGCTATTAGTGGGACTCATGGTACTCGAGTAGTGCGACCATTGCTGCGGTAACACGCATTAGTAACAGTAATATTCATTAGTAATGCGCTTTACCATAGCAATAGTCGAATATCATGAGTTGCCTTCATTGCATAACTCGCGTTACTTCAGGTGCACATGTCACCTTGGGTACACTTTAAGGAATTAGGAATGATTTAACCATTGTATGGAAATGTAGGGTTAGGTATCAATAATGAGTTCTGGAAAGAAATCGGGAGAGAGTCAACCTTGGGGTCAAGGGTAGGTTAAAGTTAGGCCTTCATGAGGGGTTAATATAAAGGGGAGGGGTGGATTTGGTGACGGCTGGGGGGGTTACTGACTTAGTAACAAGTACAGGAACAGTGACATAGAAAAACCAAAAACATTTCCAAAAAGTGAATACAATCCATCTTGCTGTCTCCATTGTTCAGCTGTTGGTTGATAGTCAGCACATATGCAGCTTTCACGTGCCAAGGCATGTAGAAGCGCAGATGTAAAAATATTTTTTTCAACAGCTTAGTTAGCACAGTGGACAAAAATGACTTTTTGTTTGAAATAAAGCTTTTGCAGATAAACATTCTGTCTTGAAACTTTGATCACATGATTAGAAGCAACTCTGTGATTATGTTGCAGCTCTATAAATATGGCTGGTACTTCAAATTGGATTGCATAATCCTACTTCACAGACTACATGGGGGAAGGCACACACTGAATCTCTCTGAAAAAAAAAGCTGTCTATAGCAATGACAGTTTGCAGTACTTAAACTGCTGGTGTCTGGGCTCCAAAACAAGTACGTTAATAGTTATTTAGTTGGTTTCAGCTAACTCAGTGATCTGCAAACTTGGCTCTCCAGCTGTTATGGAACTACAAGTCCCACAATGCATTTGCTTTATGAATCATGACTGTGGCTGTCAGACTCCTGCAATGCATTGTGGGACTTGTAGTTCCTTAACAGCTGGAGAGCCAAGTTTGCAGATCACTGAGCTAACTGAAGAGCTTTCACACACATAAAAATACACATGTTCTGTAAATAAGTAGCTACACAGATCTAGAAAAGCATATGCATCTGGAGCAGATAAAGTAGCAAATAATTAATTCACACTGTGTGCCATCATGCATTACTTCTGCAAATATTTTAACTTTTAAAAAAAAATACTATGCTAATTTCTTCAGTTGTTAGGAGTGTTTCTTTAACTAAATTGCATTTTTTCTATGTGAATATTGGCTATCACATTTTTCCTGTTCCTTATTTTATCATCACTTACCAGCTTTCTGTATTTCTAGACATAGCTTTGTACATTTATTTATTTTTGATTCATTTATTTTTTTCTCTTTGCCTTAATGAGTCTGGTAACAAAATTCTTATTTGAATTTATGTGCATACTTTTGAATTACATAACAAGTTTGAAATTGAAGAACTTTATCATATGGTATTAGTATTTGATACTTTTTTATCTAACAATTGAGTTATGATTAGACGCTGGATAGGCACATTCATTGTTCAGTGATATTCTGTACTTATGCTGTTTGCACACTAAAAGGCATTTAAGAATTGCAGAAACGATGTGACCAGCATCACATTAAAAGAATCCGCCTGTGAAAAAGTCAGTAAATTCACACAATGTTGGAGCGCTATTGTCTGCCTAAAATGCATCTGTATATTGTAAATAGAAAGGATATTTGAAGATATCACAGTTTCTATAAAAGCATTTATGTGGAGTATTCTTGCAAATTGCCACTAACGACCTTACGTTTTATAAAGGTATTGTTAAAAAACTGTTCAAGCAGCAGTCTTTTCATTTGTGAATTGGAAGGATATGAGCTCTTGAATACAAAAATGCCATACAACTCCAATGTGCTAAATTTCCAGTTAGAACTTATTTTTCTTAATAAAAAAAAAATAAAATAAAAAAAAAAACAGGAGTTTTGTTGAAATAAGTTATCCGACTTAGAAAAAATGTCATTCAAAGCAACCTCAGCAAAAATAATAAATAAATATAAATTGCAGATCATTTATTTGATTTTGATTATGTGGAATCCATTTTGTCAAGGCTTCCATGGGGCAAAAAAATGGAAAAATCTAAATACATATGTACACATGCATACACTTTTCCTAGAGTGAAGGCACCAAATTTTTTTTTACTCCCTATGTAGCTAATACTTACTGTAGGTATTATAATATACCTACTCTGAACCTCTTACCATCAGGTTTTAGACAAGTCCATCTCCTCATGAGGATTTTCTCAAAGCTTTTTCTATGCACTATGACTTAAAGAATGGAAACAAATTATTTTATTACTTTTGTACTCAAAATAGCCATGACAAATAGTGATGACTGTAATGTACTAATTACGATTTTGCAAAATGTTATCTTCATAATTATGATCGTAATGGAAAAATTGTAATTACAAAAAAGTAGGTGAAATTTTGCATAAATATGACCACACACAAAATTTTCATAATTATTTATTTTATTTAAGCATTTATATAGCGCACATATTACGCAGCACTGTACAGAATATATTGTCTTGTCACTAACTGTCCCTTAGAGGGGCTCACAATCTAGCCCCTACCATAGTCAAATGTCTATGTATGTATCGTGTAGTGTATGTATCATAGTATAGGGCCAATTTTAGGGGGAAGCTAATTAACTTATCTGTATGTTTTTGGGATGTGGGCGGAAACTGGAGTGCATGGGGAAACCCACATAAACACGGGGAGAACATACAAACTTCTTGCAGATGATGACCTGGCTGGGATTCAAACGTGGACCCAGCATTGCATAATTATGATTGTTTTTGTAATTACGATCTTTTTGTGATTACATTTTCTTAATTACTAAAATTTTCATAATTATGTGTATTTTTCAGGACAAATTTTTGTCCCCAAAAATACCCATACATTTCATACCCATAAATTAAACACAAAATTAATGTGAAATTACATCATGGAATAACAAAATTATGAATTACAAATTTTGTGATAATTACAAATTACACTTTCAGGTCATTATTGCAAATTTTGTGTCGTTATTACAAAAATGCACACAGAAAAAGTTTTGCCCACGCTAAGTTCTGTCTTTTGATTGAATTTTTGTATAGCAATCACGTGTAGCAAGTGACACAAGGGAAAATAAAGGCCAACCCCCTCTTATAATTGGGATGGCCTGTGTGACTGCTAATACGTTTTTGCAAAGCCAGCCAGTAGCACAAATGTATTGTGTCAACTAAGAAAAAAAATAAATTACAAGCCCACTTTTAACTGGAACTGCCTTTGTGATGTACAGCAAAATGAGTTTAAAATGTATTTTTTTTTAAATGGTTGCACAAACATGGATTGAAAATAAACTTGAGTAGGCTCAAGTGTCAACAGAGAGTACTGATATTTACAAATTATCTTAAAGGACACCTGACCTGAGGGGCATATGGAGACCAGAGGCATAACAATCGCCCCTGCAAGGGATGTGGGTGCAGGTGTGCTTGTGGTGGGTGAAGCCTGGTAGGGGGTCTGCCCAGGGCTATTTTAAGGGGCAGGAGGTGGCGCAGCGCAGGAAGAGGGGGCAGTGGGCTAAGATCGTCAGAGTGGGGAGCACCTGGGCCCACCTTTTATACAGCGGGCCACCCTGCAGTGTTCGGAATTCTTGCTCAAGGACTACTTACTAAATAGGTACTGACCCTAGCCAAGTTTCGAACCCTGGTCTCCCACGTCTGGGTGGACCAATGCCTGGCTACCTACTGGGGGCACCTATGCCTGGCAACCTACACTGGGGGCACCTATGCCTGGTTACCCATACTGGGGAAACCTATAGCAGGGTAACCTATACTGGGGGCAACTATGCCTGGCTAGTGCTCTACAGAGGCGCTCAGTGTGGTTTTGATGCTGTTAAGCTGTATGCTCCTTTTTGATTGGCCTGATGAAGCGGGATTGAGCCCGTGAAACGCGTTGCCTCTTTTTACTGTGGAGTATAAATAAAATTGTTGTTTGACTGTTGATGCCACAGTCCTTCCTTTGTTTGCTTTGTCTGCATGGATGGTATAGGCCCACCACTGCCCCATCGGTTTTAAGCTCGTTTAAGTGACTTTTATTCTATTGGCGCCTCTGGAAAGCTTCTACATATCTGATTTGCATGCTTGTTCATGGTCGAGGGCTAAAAGTATTAGAAGCAGAGGGTCAGCAGGACTGCCAGTATTGTTTAAAATGAGTTAAATAAGGCAGCCTCCATATCCCTCTCAGTTAATGTGTCCTTTAGTAAAGGACACCACCAAATACTAGTAGGACTACTACTCAAAGAGTGTTGCAGAATATATCAAAAGAAGAGAAAATTAGCAGTTTGGGTCTCAGGTATTAGATATAAAGGTAATTGCTAAGGTACGTACACACATGCGATAACCGTCAGCCAAAGCGGCTGATAACAACCCTTTCAGTCGACGAACGTTATGCGTGTACAGTGTCAACCAATCAATCTTGCTCGAACATTGGGCATTGTTAAACATCTGTCCTTTAACATCCTCTCCCCCCCGACCGATAGAAGCTGCTCCGTCATACACTGATCGTCGTTCCTTCGCTTTCCTCCAAAGCAACAGATTGCATTGCTAGCCTCAAGGCTAGGGATGTGTCTGTACAAAATCGTTCCCTGAATTGTCACCCGAAGGGTAGTTACCTGACCCCTGATGGGCAACAATTATTGGATGCCTGTACTTATCTTTAACCACTTCTATACCATGGTATTTTGTGCTGATCTGTGCTGTGTGGGCTCTCCAGCCCACAGCACAGATCAGGTTGCAGCCAGGCCGATCAGACTTCCCCCCTTTTTTCCCCACTAGGGGGATGTCCTGCTGGGGGGGTCTGATCGCCGCCGGCTGCTTGCGCTTGCGGGGGGGGGCTCTTCAAAGCCCCCCTCCGCAGCGCTTCCTGGCCTCCTTCCCCTTCCCTCCCTCTCCCTCCCCCTGTGAGCGGCGCAGGACGGATTTCCGTCCTGCGCCTGATGGGATAGGCTTTAGCCTATCAGATGCCGGCGATCCCCGGCCAATCAGAGGCCGGGGATCGCCGATCTCCTCTATGGCGCTGCTGCGCATGAGCGCCGTATACATGTAAACACCGGGGAAGATCTTCCCCGTGTGTTTACATTTACCCTGCGAGCCGCCGATCGGCTCGCAGGGTGTTCACGGAGACACCCTCCGTGAACTGACATGGAACGGCCGCTCATACGAGCGGCCGTTTCCATGGAATACACTTCAGGATTCAGGGGCGTACATATACGCACCGAGAATCCGGAAGTGGTTAAGCAGGCATGCAAACTTGTAGGTATTGTATATACAGTAGTAACACAACAGCAACTGTGTGTCTTGGGTTATGTCAGAAAGAACAGTGAATTCTCAAATGTATCTATCTATCTTATTTATTTATGTATTTATATAGCGCTGACATATTACGCAGCGCTATACAGAGAATATTGTCTTGTTACTACAATCTAGTCCCTATTATAGTCATATGTCTATGTATGTATTGTGTAGTGTATGTATCATAGTCTAGCGTCAGTTTAGGGGGAAGCCAATTAACTTATCTGTATGTTTTTGGGGACGTGGGAGGAAACCAGAGTGCCCGGAGGAAACCCACACAGACACAGGGAGAACATACAAACACCTTGCAGATGTTGTTGACCTGGCTGTGATTCCAACCGGGGGGACCCAGCGCTGCAAGGCTATCTATCTATCTATCTATCTATCTATCTATCTATCTATCTATCTATCTGTGTGTGTCTATCTATCTATCTATCTACCGATCTATCTACCTATCTATCAAAATGTATAAAAACACACACACACACACACACACACACACACACACACACACACACACACACACACACACACACACACACACACACACACACACACACACACACACACACACACACACACACACACACACACACACACACACACACACACACACACACACACACACACACACACACACACACACACATATTATAAAATTCATTGAACTGAATGACGTTGTGTGTACGTCAGTCTACACAAGGTCAGAATGCAGGTGTTGTATAAAGAATTTACAGCTAATGTGTTCCCCTTTTAAGCCTTACAAACCTAATGCATTTGATTTGATTCTCCCCACTGGACATTATTTCTTGAATGTTTAGCAACAATGCCAAAGCTCAAGGGAGTGCATTATTAATAGAATACCTCCTTGAATAGCTTGGGAAAAAAAGACATGCAAAGTGTGCTAGGTTTTCTTTTTACATAATAAGCTAATCCTATGGCTTTAATGGACTCAAAAGCACATTGAGCCCAGTGGGGCAAATTATGCAATTTTACTCCATTTAGCAGAAAGCGCACTTTCACAAAAGCCTCATTTTGTTTAAAGAGCCATACATTAAATCCTTGGTGTGATAAATACACCTGACACCATCATAAATGGATTGCAAGAGGAGCAGAAAAAAGGACCTTGACATTTTTAATGTTTCCTGACCAGGAGTAAAGTGTCCCAGGAAATGCTGGCATTCATTTATTGACAGCTACATGTTTGTCATTTTTGCAGGAATATAATAGTCCAGTTTTGTGTAGGGCGTATAAAATATTTTATTGCTTTTAAATTGTCTCCTTTCATTTCTAAAATCTATTCATTGTAGCTTAAAGGGAACCTAAAGGGATATGGATGTTTCCAATACCAGTTCCAGCCCTGCTGAGCTCTTTGAGCTGAGCTGATTGCAGTAGTGGCTGAATCACACCTGAAACAAGCATGCAGCTAATCCAGTCTGACTTTGGTCAGAGCACCTGATCTGCATGCTTGTTGAGGGGCTGTGGCTGAAAGTATTAGAGACACAGGATCAGCAGGAGAGTCAGGCAACTGGTATTATTTTAAAAGGAAAAATCCATATCCTTCTCATTTTAGGTTCCCTTTAATGTCAAAGCCACAGACTGGATTAAAGAAGCCCTTGTAATGAACTTGAAGTGCGATTGTGATCCTGATGGGATCAACTACTTGTAACTAAAGACAGAAAGCAATGATGAGGACACATGACCACTCATGGAACATGCCTAAAAAGAAATACCATACATGAACCTCCCTGGCGGTAAGCCCGACCTGAGCACGGGCTGTGATTTCCATGTGCGCAGCGGTAAGCCCGTGCTCAGGTCGGGCTGTCGAAAATCTGCCGCATGCTCTGCTGAACTGGGTCCCTTGCGAGATCAGCGCTGTCAGCGGGACCCAGGCTTCTCCCCCGAATCTTTTTTTCCATTTTTTTCGGCCACCGGGATCCCCAAGTCCCCTCTATTCTTCTGGGGTCCCGGCGGCCAATCAGTGCGCGGTGGCGTCGGGGGCATCGTGATGCCATGCGGCGGGGGCGGGGCTGATTTTTAAAGTGGACCTGAAGATGTTCAGGTTCAAAACAAGTGTAAAACAAGAGGGAAATCGCCCTGTGTATCTGTACATGTACATGTACATACATGTACATATATGTACATACATACATATATACATGTACATACATGCATGTACATACATACATGTATGTACGTACATGTATGTATGTTCATGTATGTGTATGTATGTATATATGTATGTACATGTATGTATGTATGTACGTACGTGTCTGTATGTACATGTTTGTATGTACATGTATATATAGAGAGAGTTTAGCCTCATTTGTCTCTAATGACAAGTTGTAATTTGATCTCTCCCCGTGTCACCTGACTGCCATGGCAGAGATGGCAGAAAAGCTTATTTGAAAGCACAGGATGGTAACAATATAGCCATTTGGTTCCCAACTGAGGTAAGTGCTTCTGCCATACTGTTACCGATTTTTGCCCTGATTTTGACTACTTTCTGCCTGCTGCCTGCACTGACCTCTGGCTTGATTTTGACTATTCTCTTATTTGTACAGTTTCAACATTTTTAAGTGTCTTCATAAATGTAATGAATTCACAAAATTTGTGTTCTAGTCTTATTTACAATCGGATGCGAAAGTTTGGGCAACGTTGTTAATTGTCATGATTTTCCTATATACATCATTGGTTGTTATGATAAAAAATGTCAGTTAAATATATCATCTAGTAGACACACACACAGTGATATTTGAGAAGGAACATATTGAGGAATTGGAAGACCACAGGCTCAGTTCAAGTTAAGGCTCGAAGTGGCAGACCAAGAAAAATCTCAGATAGACAGAAGCGACGAATGGTTGGAACAGTCAGAGTCAACCCACAGACCAGCACCAAAGACCTACAACATCATCTTGCTGCAGATGGAGTCACTGTGCATCGTTCAACCATTCAGTGCACTTTACACAAGGAGATGCTGTATGCAGAGGAAGACTTTTCTCCGCGCAAGCAAAGCAGCTTGAGGTATGCTAAAGCACATTTGGACAAACCAACTTAATTTTGGAATAAGGTGCTGTGGACTACTGAAACTAGCTACATGATTCACCACTAGAGGGCGCATCTGCCCATCTAGTGCGATCGCCGCTGGCTTTTACAGCAAGCAGAAAATCCCGTTGTAAATGGGATTTTTTGCTTGGCTTCCCTCGTCACCATGGCGACGATCGGGATGGCGTCGGGGGGTGTCCAATCCAGCCCCATAGCGCAGCCTGGCACTGATTGGCCAGGCTGTGCAAGGGGTCTGGGCGGGGGGGGCTCCCTTACGCCACTGTTAGCGGCGAATTGCCGTGGAGCGGCAGTAATCAGACCCCACATGCAGCTAGCAAAGTGCTAGCTGCGCGTATGAAAAAAAAATGATCAAAATCGGCCCACAGGGGCCGGAGATATCCATTGCAACGGTAATGGACGAGCTGAGCTCGTCATTACCACTAAGGTGGTTAATCATAGTACAAGGTGTCGGCCCGAAACATGTCAGCCGTCTGGATATGCTTGGTTTACCTGATGCAATAAAGATTTGTATTTTCTACATCTCACTGTGGACATCGTGTGGAGTCTTCCCTCTCTTCTGTCTGCTGTTTGGGTTCGAGTTGTCTGGCTCCTGCACTGTCTCGGTGGGCGGTGGTGAGAGGAAGTCAACACATTTTTCTGTCTTTCCAGCAGCAAGCACTGCAAAATACTCTATAGCACAACCTGTAGTGCTTGACTAGCGTGATCATTGCTAGGGTAATGATCATTAATAACAGTAATAATGCACAATATTTGATGTGCACTAGCTGTCTCCGTTTACATTTCAGTCAGCTTTCTGTTGTTGTGCCAACAGTTTTTTTTAACAATAGTTCAGTTCACTCAAATTAATAAGTCCTGCAAATTCCAGTGGAATGAATTGAGTGGTGGCTGTGCTGAGTATTGAAGGTTACTAATGGTAATGCCCGTAGCTACGGTCATGCTACTCAAGTACCCCGGGGCGCACTAATAGCCTAACTCGCAGTACTTTCTGCCAAAAGTAAAAGGTAATATTGCCGTGCTCTGTCTGCACAGCAGTATTACCAGGGTCAGATTTAACATAAAGCACTGTAGGCACATGCCTACAGACGCCTGATGATGAAAAGGCGGCTCACTCCCCTAGTGCCTCCTTCCCTATGCTAAATCCCGAGCAGAGCGTAAATTAGAGGTTACTCACCCAGCTCTCGGCATTCCACTGACGAGCTCTCTATTCAGTCGGGAGCACCACTAACCATTTAATACTGAGTGTGTCTCTGTCGTCCTATAGCTAAGGGACACCTGTAGCTATTTCGGGCAAGGGAAGTAAGGAAGAAGTGACAGTTGGGCCAGCAAGCACACTTGTGTTGAAGTTCGGGGGGGGGGGCTGCGCGGTTGTTGGTTTATGGAGGGTGGCGAAGTCTAAGGTGCCAGGACATCTGTGCCTTTAGGCTCCTGTGACCTAAATCCGGGCCTGAGCATTACTGTGATTGTGTGCATCAGGTCCATGGATAGCTACCATTGTCTGTTTCTCCTGCAATAAATTTGTTTGATACAAAGATGAATGAATAAATCATTAACTCGTATTCAGCATTTTGAAAATAATGGGCTCTATCTAGAGTTTAAAACTCCTAGAAAAATCCATAATGCTGCTCAGTAAACTGTTCTAGGAGACACATCCCAAAGAGAAAAAATGCTGCTGCTACTACTTTAAAGGGAACCTGAAGTGAAGGCATATGATGGCTGCCATATTAGTTTTCTTTTAAACAATACCAGTTGCCTGGCAGTACTGCTGATCTCTTTCACTATAGCAGTGTCTGAATCACACACCAAGCATGCAGCTAGTCCAGTCAGAACACCTGAACTGCATGCTTGTTCAGGGTCTATTGGTAAAAGTATTAGAGGAAGATGATTAGCCAGAATGCCAGGTGATTTGCATTGTTTGAAAGGAAGTAAATGTCAACCTGAATGAATGAATTGCACTCACCCTCCTGTTCCTGTGGCAATTGGCTCGCTCCTCCTCTCACTTGTACCACTGACCTCTTGTGTCGTTATGTATTGGGTTCCAGCTTGATGACATCATCAGCCAGTGCCTGTTACATGCTGACACAAGAGGCCAGTAGTATGACTGAGAGGAGGAGAGCGCTGATTGCTGCAGTAACCAGGAGGGGTGAGAAATACATACAGGGCCGGATTTCTGGCAAGGCCACATAGGCCATGGCCTAGGGCACCAGAATTTTGGGGGCGGCTTAGTGAGGGGCAGTAAAGCTGCTCTATGCAGCCATCCATATCTACAAGGACTGCTTTAACCTTTGAACTCTCTGTCCTGTACTTGTGTCGTCCCTGCAAGACCTGTAAGCTCTATCCTACAGGTACACTTCAGCCTAATTCTCATGGTGACTCAATGGGTCCATCATTAACAAAATGGCAAACATAAAAGTTCTTAAGGAAAACATAATTTATAATCTGAATTACTGAAATGGTTATTGTCTGTGACTTCCAATGATGGAAAGTAAGTAGAATTCTCGGGCACATAGAGATAACAACCATACGTATAGTTGGCCTTGGGCGGTAAAAGGTACAAATCCGGCCCTGAATACATACAGCCATGCTTCTAGCTGCCAATTTCTGCAAGGGAGGCCTAGGGAGAGACCACAAGATTTCCAGAGATAAGATGTATATTACTAGATTATATTAAAGGCTATAGGGGGATACCACTAGACTATCAGGGAATCCTTAAAGAAGAAAGGGTGGCACTGGTTTCACTACACTACCAGGGAATCCCTTAAAGGGGAAGGGAAAAGACCACTAAACAATAAGGAAAAGTTATTATGATGACACTTCCAAGGAAGACAGTAAAGGGGAGGGAGGACCATTAGACTATCAGGAACTACATTAAAGCGGTAGATGGATACCATTAGACAACACAGGAAAAATATATGAAGGAAAGGGAAAGCACTTGAAAACTCCACTAGACATAAATAAAAATATAAATAAAATGAGCAACCACTAGTTCATCAGGACACGCTATAACAAAAATACATTTGTCCTACAAAACATTTGAAAACACACCCTGCATACAAAGCAACTAATTACACTTTATATAAACCAACCTTTTATTATTCCCTGTTTACTTTTAGACATGCTTTTATTACCATTGCAGTACTAGGAGGAAAAAGTACTTAATGCATAAACATATACCTTTATTACAAAATTGGATATCCTCATCATACATTGTAGTAACAAAGAAATTGAAACCATTTCTAGACCATGCCAGTTTAAATCTATGCCCTGTTTATAGATGCTTATACCTGTCAGGGTGTACATTTTAACTACTTGCCCCTGCACATTCACCATTCTCATTACTCCTGTAACTCTTGCTCTGCTGCAGCCCAATCGCTCAGCTATCATAGTGACAGCTGAGCTTTATATGCCAGCCAAGAGCTAATTTTTATTGGACCCTGACCCTGTCATCATTGTGAGCCAATCACAGTGATTACAGGGTGTCAAATGGGGAAAGGACCTCTCTGGCCAGAGACAAACAGCTCCCAAAGGGTTAAGTTTTAATAATAAGAGGGAAAAATATACATATTTACCTAGGGTTTACTATCTACAGTAGCACTTTTTATTTTAAAAGAATAATAGGAAAAACTGAGACACTGTATATTTGTAGAGCAGACAATAACGGAAGAAAACAAGGAGAAAGATACACAAGTAATATACACTTAGGCTGGTTTCACAGTGGGGCGTTAAAGTCCCACGTTACAGAAACCAGTAACGCAGCCTAACTCACAGCACTGTAAAATCAATTGTGCTGTTCACAGTGCCCACGTTGCGTTACACAGTAACGCAGCACATTTAAACAAAGTGCTGCATGCTGTACGTTATACTGGGCTAAGCAGCGTTAGACTGTTTGCACATGCTCAGTAATGTTGGAGGAGGAGGTCTCCCCTCCTCCTCTGCACCAGCCACATGGCTAATTAATATTCACTGCACTGCAGAGACTCGTGGTAGGACTGTAGTGTTGTCCGGATCATGAATAAATTGTTCATTTGATCCGGATCTTTTTTGTGAGTCGAATCATCCGGATCATCACAATGAAAGATCCGGTTCACAGTGGATGTCTGTCTGGAAGAAACAGGAACATACAGAATGTACAGTGCAGGGAAAGTCCTGTCCTGCTAGTCATTTCACCCAGTCTGCTTCCCTAGTAAAATGATTCAAATGATTCAGTTCAAAGATCCGAATCTTTTCAATGATCCGATTCAAATGATCCGAATCCTTACAAAGATCCGGACTTCCTATCACTAACCTGGAGCGGCTGCTTTGAGAGCTGCATAACGCAGCCCAATCTGACGTCCAACTTCAACACCACCATGCGTTGCGTTAGGGGCACGTTATGCGACCATGACGTCCCCTAAAACGCAACGTCTTGGTGTGAAAGTAGCCTAAATGTATACTGTGCCTCTGCTGTAACCAACTCAATCGCTGAATTTACCAAGCATAAGGTATATGGCAGTGCTGGGCCAAAATTACGCATTAGCGTAATTACGCATCGTAATTCACTACAAATGCACCGTAAGCGTTACGTGTAAGGTTACGGTATTACACGTAATTAATTACGCATAGACCGTAGGTTACGTTACTGCGCGTAACAAATTACGCGTAAGACCTTAAACTCCTATTGAAGTTACACAGTCTGCCGTAATCGCGTAATATTACACTCCCGTATAATATAAAAAAGCCGCCGACTTTAAGGGTTCATAGCAAAGCCCCCTTAAGTGCTAAGAGCCTCAAATTTGGAGAATATATTAAGGAGATCAGAAGGAATAAGAGGAAAAATTTTTTTTCAAAAAGACCTTATAGTTTTTGAGAAAATCGATGTTAAAGTTTCAAAGGAAAAATATATACATTTAAAAACCCGCCGACTTTAACGGTTAATAGCAAAGCCTGCTTAAAATTTAGGAACACCAAATTCCCAGGGTATATTAAGGGGATCAGTGGGAATAAGAAGAAATTTTTTTTTCAAAAAGACCTTATAGTTTTAGAGAAAATCGATTTTTAAGTTTCAAGGGCAAAAATGTCTTTTAAATGCGGAAAATGTCAGTTTTTTTTGCACAGGTAACAATAGTGTATTATTTTTATAGATTCCCCCAAGTGGGAAGAGTTTTACTTACTTCGTTCTGAGTGTGGGAAAAAAAACGACGTGGGGTCCCCCCTCCCAGACCTCTTTAACCCCTTGTCCCCCATGCAGGCTGGGATAGCCAGAATGCGGAGCACCAACCGCGTGGGGCTCCGCACCCTGACTATACCAGCCCGCATGGTCCATGGATTGGGGGGTCTCAGAAGGGGAGGGGCAGCCAAGCTTTCCCCTCCCCCTCCGAGCCCTTGTCCAATCCAAGGACAAGGGGCTCTTCTCCACCTCCGATGGGCGGTGGAGGTGGAGGCCGCGATTTCCTGGGGGGGGGTTCATGGTGGCATCTGGGAGTCCCCTTTAAAAAGGGGTCCCCCAGATGCCCACCCCCCCTCCCACGAGAAATGAGTATAGGGGTACTTGTACCTCTTACCCATTTCCTTTAAGAGTTAAAAGTAAATAAACACACAAACACTTAGAAAAAGTATTTTAATTGAACAAAAAACATAACCACGAAAAAAGTCCTTTAATATTCTTAATTAACCATTAATACTTACCTGTCCCTTTAAATAAATGATCCCTCGCAATAGCCTCGGAAATGTTCTATCAGTTACAATGTAACAAAGTTATTACAATGTAAC
Source organism: Hyperolius riggenbachi (assembly GCF_040937935.1). NCBI lineage: Eukaryota > Metazoa > Chordata > Amphibia > Anura > Hyperoliidae > Hyperolius > Hyperolius riggenbachi. Next base: position 231,196,628 of record NC_090650.1, read on the forward strand.
AACTTTGTTTCATTGTAACTACGCCGCACCCGACGTCACTCACCGCTCAGCCGCCGCATACACTTACGCGTCCTTGCAGGACGCTAAGTCCCCGCCGGCTCCCGCTGTCCACCCCACCCACATCTGTCACCCACATGTCACCCACATGTGGGTGACATGTGGGAGAGGCGGGGAGGGCAGCGGGAGCCGGCGGGGATTTAGCGTCCTGCACGGACCCGACAGAGCTCTGAGCTATATAGCTCAGAGCTCTCTAAGCATCTTTGAATTTGGGCTCCAAGGAGCCCCATTGGTCCTTAGCAGACCAATGGGGTTCCTTCAAATCAGAAGGAACCCCATTGGTCTGCTAAGGATTGGACAAGGGCTCGGAGGGGGAGGGGAAAGCTTGGCTGCCCCTCACCTTCCGAGACCCCCCAATCCATGGACCATGCGGGCTGGTATAGTCAGGGTGCGGAGCCCCACGCGGCCGGTGCTCCGCATTCTGGCTATCCCAGCCTGCATGGGGGACAAGGGGTTAAAGAGGTCTGGGAGGGGGGACCCCACGTCGTTTTTTTTTATATTTCCCACACTCAGAACGAAGTAAGTAAAACTCTTCCCACTTGGGGGAATCTATAAAAATAATACACTATTGTTACCTGTGCAAAAAAAAACTGACATTTTCCGCATTTAAAAGACATTTTTGCCCTTGAAACTTAAAAATCGATTTTCTCAAAAACTATAAGGTCTTTTTGAAAAAAAAAAAATTCCTCTTATTCCCACTGATCCCCTTAATATACCCTGGGAATTTGGTGTTCCTAAATTTTAAGCAGGCTTTGCTATTAACCGTTAAAGTCGGCGGGTTTTTAAATGTATATATTTTTCCTTTGAAACTTTAACATCGATTTTCTCAAAAACTATAAGGTCTTTTTGAAAAAAAAAAATTTCCACTTATTCCTTCTGATCTCCTTAATATATTCTCCAAATTTGAGGCTCTCAGCAAATAAGGGGGCTTTGCTATTAACCCTTAAAGTCGGCGGCTACCTAACATTGATCCATGCGTCAACTTTTCCGCTTGGGAGCATTTCCTTACGCATTAATTGCTAGTAGGAAATTATGCGTAAGGCAATAACGTAACAACCTGCATTACGGTATTCTTACGCGTAATTGCGTAAGGGCCATGCGTAATTACAGTCATGAACCATAGATAAATGTCTACGCCGTAAGCGTAATTCCGTAATGCGTAATAGCGTAAAATTACGCGTAATGATCCGTAAGCGTAGTTTTTTCCATTACGCCCAGCACTAGTATATGGTTATAACTGCATATTTGTTATAGACACCAGCGTAAAAATACCTTTAGGGAGTGTCCTTGGTCAGATAAGGCTCATTTAGATGCCATGCTGCCAGGAATATAGGGGAAGGGTAACCCCTATGTACCCCAATGCAGTCCACCATATGATCCACAGAAAAAAGAGCACAGAATTTGGTTGGCACTAGATGAGCAGACAGGCAGATCCAGGTGGACAGTCTGTGCCTCCGGATAGAAGATATTGATACAACCAGTGAGAATGAAGAAATAAGTATCCGGGCACCAGCCAGCAGTAATGCTTAATTCACACCTTTAATTCCTCCACCTGGAATTCCAAACATACAATATATACAGTCGGCCTAACAGCCGTTTCGCAGGAGCACCTGCTTCTTCAGAGGCAACAGAGCAGTCCACCGTATCCAACGACACCTTAACCACTTAATGAACAACGTCAGCCGATAGGCGGACGCAGGTCGCAGTGGTGTTTCCATGGAAACGGCCGCTCGTTCGAGCAGCTGTTCCATGTCAGTTCACGGAGGGTGTCTCCGTGAACAGCCTGCGAGCCTCCAATCGCGGCTCGCAGGCTAAATGTAAACACACGGGGAGGAAATCCCTGGTGTTTACATCGTACGGCGCAGCAGCGCTGTAAAGGAGATCAGCGATCCCCGGCCTCTGATTGGCCGGGGATCGCCGGCATCTGATAGGCTGAAGCCTATCAGAGGCGGCGCAGGATGGATCGCTGTCCTGTGCCACCCACAGCGAAGAGGGGAGGGAGGGAAGGAGGGGGAGGGCAGAATAGCGCTGCAGAGGGGGGCTTTGAGGAGCCCCCCCCCCCCCCGCTCGGCCACACAGCGCGGTGGCGATCAGACCCCCCCAGCAGGACATCCCCCTAGTGGGGAAAAAAGGGGGGGGGCAGCCTGGTCGCCCTGCGTGAAATCTGATCTGTGCTGGGTGCTGAAGAGCCCACGCAGCACAGATCTGTGCAGAATGATGTGGTCCTTATGTGGTTAATCCAATACATGACCCTGAGAGGACAGAAAAAAGAATGGCCGTAGGCCTGCTGGGAAAACTTTTTATAATCATGGTCCTATTAGGGTAGGGTTAAGGGGCGGAGTTAACCATTAGTATGTTGCCATGGAGGCACCAGGAAAAACAGATTATATAGTGGCATAAGTAAAATTTCAAAACTGTTCTAGTCCATAAGGGGAAAACAAGTCTGGGTGTGAAGTGGTTAAAGTGAACCTGAAGTCAAAATAAAGTTATGAGATAAAGAATTGTATGTGTAGTACTGATAATAAATAAAACATCAATAGCAAAGAAAAGAGTCTCATGTTTTTTGCTACAGAGTTTTATTTATAACATTGCATCATACTGTCATAGCTGCTGTTTAGAATCCACATTCTGCCCGTTAAGCTAAAAAATAAATAGAACTAATGACTCTTTGAACTTTTCTGCAGTAAAACCTTATTTCAAGCTGTCTGGGCATCCAAATTCCCCTACTTTGATGCAAATTGTGGATTTACAGCAAGGAGGTAGGCTAAGGTTAGGAAGGGGGGGGGGGTGATTAAGTGTTAAAGTACTGGGGGGGGGGTTACATTTTAGGCACCACCTCAGGGGTTAAGGGTTAAGCATAGGTAGAGGAAGTGTTAAGGGCTAGGCATTGGTAGAGGGAGGATTAAGGGTTAAGCATTGGTAGATGGAGGTCTTAGGGTTAGGCATTGGTAGAGAGAGGTCTTAAGTTTAGGCATTGGTAGAGGGAGGTCTTAAGGTTAGGCATCAGTAGAGGGAGGTCTCAGGGTTAGGCATCGGAAGAGGGAGGGTTCTGTGTGAGAGTAGGGTTAGGTGTGATTGTCATGTCCAGGCAGCTGCTGTTGCACTGGGCTCCCGCACGGGATCGCGCGTACGCCGAGCACGCCCGTGTTTCCCACCGTTAGCCTGGTAGAAAGACTGACAGCTTCTTTTCTGCTAAAAAAAAAAAAGTTTCCCGTCTTCCTTGTGCTTCCTGGAAACGAGAGTGCTCACTTCCAGGACAAAAAATGTTTTTTGACTGTGGCCATCTTGTGGCCAAATAGTAAAACTACATCTACATACATTTTTTGTATGAAATAAACACACAATATTACATTTAAAATGAACTGTTTATCTCCCACACCAAAAATTACCCAAATAAAAATTTTAAATAAAAAACAAACAAACAAACAAACAAACATAAATAGTTACCTAAGGGTCTGAACTTTTTTAATATGCATGTGAAGAGGGTATATTACGAATTTTTTTTAAATTATAAGCTTGTAAATAGTGGTGGACGCAAAACTGAAAACAAATGCACCTTTATTTCCAATTAAAATATTGGCGACATACATTGTGATAGGGACATAATTTAAATGGTGTAATAAGTGGGACAAGTGGGCAAATAAAATACATAGGTTTTAATTATGGTAGCATGTATTATTTTAAAGCTATAATGGCTGAAAACTGAGAAATAATGATTTTTTTTTCATTTTTTTTCTTAATATTCCTGTGAAAATGCATTTAGAAAAAAATAATTCTTAGTAAAATGTACCACCCAAAGAAAGCCTAATTGGTGGCGGAAAAAATAAGATATAGATCAATTCATTGTGATAATTAGTGATAACGTTATTGGTGAATGAATGGGAGGTGAAAATTGCTCTGATGCATAAGTTGAAAAATACCTGCGGGCTGAAATGGTTATAGGACCACTATCGCAAAAAAAAATAAAAAATTACATTTTAAATACATGTAAACATCTACAAATAAGTAGTACATTTCTTCCAGAGTAAAAAGAGCCATAAATTAGTTTTCTCCTGTGTTGTTGTCACTTACAGTTGGTAGTAGAAATCTGATGGAGGGATGGGTGATTATCAGCATGGACTTTATTCTTTATAAAGACACTCCCTGAAAAGGGTTTATACAATGATGCTGTCAGCCTCCCTGCTGGCTTCACACTTGTTTGACAGGTGGATGGACTAACTGCCATTCGCTAAGTGCTTTTGAAAGTAAGCAAAACCCTGAGAAAACCCCATGAAAAGATGTGCTACTCCAAAACCTGTCGATTCTGTCAGATTTATACTACCTTCTATAAGTGACAGCAACCTAGGAGAAAAGTAATTTATAGCTCATTTTATTTTGGAAGAAATGTACTTCTAATGTGAATGTGTTTACATGTATTTTACGATTTTCGCGATAGTGCTCCTTTAAGCAGTAGAATATTGGTAATTTTACTGATATTCTACTAGCGGCAATCCCTGCCCATTTTTATCAGGCGACTTTTTTACATTAATGCCAGATAATTTCTTTGTAGGGGGTAATATCATATGTGTATTGTGTATATGTTTATCTCATCATGTCACATCACATGTCACTTCAGGTTCACCTTAAAGAGAAACTTCAGCCTAAACAAATATACTGTCATTAAGTTACATTAGTTATGTTAATTAAAATAGATAGGTAATATAATATCTTACCCAACCTGTTTTAAAAGAACAGGCAAATGTTTGATTTTATGAGGGCAGCCATCTTTTTGGTTGAAAGGAGGTGACAGGGAGCATGAGACACAGTTTCAACTGTCCTGTGTGCTGATCACCCCTCCCAGTTGCTAGGCAACGTGAATAACAACATAGGAAATCCCATTATGCTTTGCACAGCATCAGGGAAAAAAAGCCTGGGCAGTTTTCTTTGATGGGTGGAGCTTAGCTAAAAATGCAGCTAAAATGAGGCTTTGTAAGAAAAACAAAGTTCTGATGCAGTGAAACTGTTAAACACCAAGCCTTTTCATTTCTGCTGAGTAGATTTTTAGTACGGAGGTTCACTTTAAGGAGCAGAAACTATTGAAAAATAATCTGCATATTTGCAATAAATAGGTACAGAGAGTCTAATAGACTCTATAATTATACATTATGCTGCAGATAAACAATGGAAGAGTTAAAATGCAGTACTGTGTTACCCTCCATGGCAGCTGCGATTGCAGTCACTGGCTCAACTTTGTTTTTATCTTTCAGGTTCATGCAATGCACTATGGGAAAATAGCAGCAAAGCCATGTCTTTTATTAATACACCCCTAAAACATTTTAGTGTGTCTTTCAAAGACAATTGTGACATTGGAAGCACTACTTACATTTTTTAAAATGGTTTTCTGGTGCTGCATCAGAGCTTTAAATAATGCAATGGATAAAACATTTAATGAAGATTATTTCCAGGTTAAAACAGATGTACATTTTTTTTGTAAATGGGTTCCTGTTAAAGTAGAGGACAGGAAGAAGTAAAGCCTGCCGGACTCGGAGCTCAGCGGAGAAGGAGCAGCGGTGATAGCGGGGACACGCGCCGGCGGAACAGGTAATGTATTGCCGCTGTATTGCATCGGTCGTCAGGCATTCGAACGCCGCTATCGACGCACTCCCGACCCGCCGGCGATCGAGTGAAATCTTCTGCACTGACAGGAACGACGGGAATTGGCGGAAACGATCGATTTCGGACGGAAATCGATCGTTCGGTCAACGTTTGTGCAATGATTTCACAGCAGATTCGACCACAGTGATCGAATCTGCTGTATATCGGCAGGAAAATCGTTAGGTGTATGGGCCCCTTAAGAGTTGCAATGTATCACTGATGTCCTTATCTTTAAAAGCTTACTAAGGCTCCCTGCACACTGCATGCAATTCCGTTTCCAATTTTGAATCGTTTTTTACATGCGATTCCGATTCCAATTTTTAATCGTTTTTTACATGCGATTCCGATTCCAATTTTTAATCGTTACTGCATGCTGCGTTTTTCTGTTGATAGCATTCATTGAAAATCTGAATCAGAAAACTGAATCGGAATCAGAATCGTAATCGCAAATCGGATTTGCAGTGTGCAGGGAGCCTTAATCTCCTTCTTGCCTCCTTTCTCATACAATGAAACCCAGCCCTTATAGTCCATATCATGAGTGGTTGGAAGCCAAATGCAACCTCTATAACAACCAGTAGGGGCTCCAGCTTCAAATGTGGGGGGGCACAAAGGGGGGAACAATGGCTGGCTGGTGGGGCCTATTTGAGTGATCAAAGTTGATGCAAGCATTAGACCTTTTCTTTTCTTTTATCCTAACTCAGGTGATAGAATTAAGGTAGGAACCAAATGTAAACATCACAAACAGAACTCAGAGGCTATTGAGCTGAACAGTTTGTTCAAATGATGGTTCTATTGAAGAAATGTTGACCTGCAGATGCACTTGGCTAGTTTGCTGGCATGCTTTAACCCTTACTTGATAGCAAGCTGCTCCTGTGTGGAAAGATCGAAACAAATCATTCCAGTCCCCAGCCTATGTCTGATGACTCTAAGGGCTCGTTCACACTAAGGGCGTTTTTGCCCTTTTTTCAAACGCAGGTGATTTTCCAAAATCACCCTAAAAACGCTTGTGCAATGACTCCCTACGACACATCTGAGTGGTTTGTTTCCGATCTGCTCAGCAAAGCGCTGCCTGTACCTTTTTTGAGGCGATTCTGCCTCAATGGAAAGTACAGGAAAAATGCAAAACGCTCACAAAATCGCTTTGTGCAGCGATTGCGTTTACGTTATTAAGAATAAACACATTGTATTTATTCTTTTCCGGGTCAAAGAGTTCAAATGTAATTTGGGCAACATTTCAGCAGAAAACAAACACAATTTGGGCAACATTTCAGCAAAAAATAAACGCAATTTGGGCAACATTTCAGTAAAAAATAAACGCAATTCGGGCAACATTTCAGCCGAAAACAAACGCAATTTGGGCAACATTTTAGCAGAAAACAAAAGCAATTTGGACAACATTTCAACAGAAAACAAACGCAATTTGGGCAACATTTCAGCAAAAAATCAAACGTGATTTGGGCAACATTTCAGCAGAAAACAAATGCAACTTGGGCAAGATTTCAGCAGAAAACAAATGCAATTTGGGCAAAATTTCAGCAGAAAATACACACAATGTGGGAAACATTTTAGCAGAAAATACACGCAATCTGGGCAACATTTTAGCAGAAAATAACACAATGTGGGCAACATTTCAGCAGAAAATACACGCAATTTGGGCAACATTTCACCTGCAAAAAAAAAAGAATTTACTCACCTGACAGAATTCCCCTCACCCGGCCGGCCTCTGGTGCGCAGCTCCCCCGGAGATCTTGCTCCTCAAATCTCCCATGCTGAATAGAATAGCAGGGCTACGGGAAGATGATGCCTGAAGCCCTGTACTGGAGACACAAATAGTCTCCAGTACAGGGCTTCAGACGCCATCTTCCCATAGCCCTGCTCTGCCTGCCCGAAGACTATGCAGGCTGGAGCGGGGCTGCGGGCTATGAACTGGCACGGCGTCTATTAGACGCCACGGCCAGTTAATGCAATGGACGGTGGCCAGAGTCCCGAGGCCGGGACGTCCCGCGGCTAAAAGCAGGACATTTCCTGGGACATGACGCAGCGTGGGACAGGGGACCCCAAATCCGGGACGGGCCCGGCTAAAGCAGGACATCTGGTCACCGTATCTAATGCTGGGCATACATGGGTTGATCCGGCGGTCGATTAGCCGCCGGATTGACCCCTGCCGCGTCCCCGCTGGTCCGCGCGTGTGCGCGGATCGATTCCTGCTCGGGATCGAGCGCGGAATTGATCCCCGCGGTGATCGGACACGTCGGATATTATCAATCGAGCCGTCAGGCTCGTTTGATAATCCTCCCCCTCAACGCCGTGTATGCCCAGCATAAGGCCCCGCTTGATGGGAGACAAGTTGAGTTTACCCCCAGGACTTCAGCATGCAAAGTATAGAGACTGAGGCTGAGAGGACTTGAGTACCACCAGCCAGTTAAATGCTTTAGCTGTACGTCAATTAACAGCTAATTGATTGGCAGCTCTTGACTCAATTGTTTTCTCTTTATAGGTCACTGGGAATTTGCTAGAACTGCAGAATGCATTACTCATCTGTATTGGTATTGGATTATTTTTAAGGTACATTTAGAGAAAGAGTAAATAAACAGTTGCATGTTTACTTAAATATGCTTATGTGTAAATATCTTTCAGCTAAAGCATGGTTAAAATTATTATTCTCAATATAGTTGGTTTTAATGCCTAAATTAAATGTACCTCCGTACTTTCAAACTAAGAGGATCTATTGTATATACAGAAAGCATTGTGTACCAGGAAATCAATTTAATGTAGTCTGTAGGTTGTTCCTCTGGGCTTTTGAGCCAGTCCAAGATTTTGAGACAACACTATTTATATGCAAATAGATGTTTTTCCCCCTGCTTAACAGTGTGTTGGTTATTCCTTTGCTGTGGTGTAGTTTGTTCTCTCCGAGGAATGATTTGAGTACCACTGTTATAGGAAAAAATAATGTTCTTTGAGTTTCAGTGCTATTTTTAAAATTGTCTTTGCCAGGTGCATTATTCATAAATTTCAGGATATATAAAAAATGTAGCCTTGCATCGCTGATATAAATCTTCAAACTAGTAAATTGTATTTCTGATTATCTCTTGCAGTATCTTTGTTTTTTTTCCGCTTTCATGTTGCGGAATGAAGGATTTGTTGAATATTATGGTTGCTTTGAGATTTATCATTAGAAGACTTGACACTTGACACTAATCCAGCTGTTAGTAATAGTCCAAAGGAAGGAATAGAGGTCCCCGCAAAAAATACTTTTCTATCCGTTAGCTGATGTAATTAAATAGCTAGGTCTACACATACCTGTTTTCTCACAGAGTGCAAATGGATGATCATATGAAACATTTACTCACAATCCTTAGTGTAGGGACTCCAGAATAAGATTGACCAGAAGGATATGGCTGGATTCACACTTGGTTGTTTTCATGGGCATTTTCTGCAGAGGAAAACTGAAAACCAATGTTAATCAGTGGGCTGGTTCTCACTTGAATGCGATAGAAAAATAACTGCCAGCAATGCAGCACTGTCAGAAAACTCATGAAACAAAATGCATGCAGAAACTGATAGACAAGTGTGGATCCAGCCTGACTCTTAGGCCTCTTTTACACTATACGCTAAAAACTGATGCGTTTTAATTTTCCATAGCAGTGCATTGTGAAACACCTTTGTGTTAAAACGTAGTGGGAACTGAGCCAAACTAAAATATGAACATTACTTTGACAAATCATCAATTGTCCTTTTAGATATAACTGAGAGCAACTGATTAGGTGTAAAATGACCCTAAGGCTGCTTTCACAGTGGGACGTTACAAGCGCACGTTAGAGCAGCCTGTAACGCAGCCCAACTCACAGCAATGCAAAATCAGTGAGCTGTTCACAGTGCCCACGTTGCGTTGGAGTATAACGCTGCACGTTCAATGAGCGGCGTGCTGTGCGTTATACTCCTATTTGGCTGCGTTCGGATGTTTGCACATGCTCAGTACTGTTTTTTTTTTTATTTTGCCGCATGTGCCGTTTTCGTTTGATAGTATGCGTCAAAAAGTACGCATCACGGATGCATCAAGAGACGCATAACGCGGCTCTGTATAACGTCCAACTTCAATACTAACATGCGTTGCGTTAGTGGCACGTAATGCGACCTTAATGTTGCATGAAACCCAATGTCTGCATTTCACTAAATGCGATCTTTCGATGCAATTTGAATGATTGTAACTAATCGGAAGGCAATTATCGATTGTTCACCTTTACTGAACAATTCTTTCTTCAAATTTGATCATAAAATCCAACTTCCGGATCGATTTAGCAATCGACCAAAGAATCGTTCCTTATCGATTGCCTTCATAAATGGCGAATTTTCTATACAATGTGATCGTGAAAAAATTGTAACATTAATGGGCACCTTAAGGCTTAAACTCATGGGCCCATATGCAATTAACTTTTTCTCCTTAGTTTTCTCCTAGGTGATATTTAACCACTTAAGGACTGCAGTCTTAAAACCCCTTAAAGGGAACCAGAGATGCCAGAAAAAGATTTTATACATACCTGGGGCTTCCTCCAGCCCCATACGCATGGATTGCTCCCACGCACCGTCCTCCGCTTCCTGTATGCGCCGGTACCGGGTCCCGTAGTTTCGGTCAGTCGGCCAGTCAGTGTCAGCACGCGGGCAATTGTCCGCATCACAAGGGCTCCCAGCATACCCTTATGTGTGTGGCTGCATACTGCGCAGCCGCATGCGTAAGGATATGGAGGGATCCCCTGATCATGCGGACAACTGGCCGCGTCCGCCGGAAGTGACGGGACCCGGTACCGGCGGATCCAGGAAGCGGAGGATGGCGGCGTGGGAGCGATACAGGCTTATGGGGCTGGAAGAATCCCCAGGTATGTATGAAATCTTTTTTCTTTTTCCATGTCCGGCGTCTCTGGTTCCCTTTAAGGACCAAACACTTTTTTTCCATTCAGACCACTGCAGCTTTAACGGTTTATTGCTCGGTCATACAACCTACCACCTAAATGAATTTTACCTCCTTTTCTTGTCACTAATACAGCTTTCTTTTGGTGCTATTTGATTGCTGCAGTGATTTTTACTTTTTATTATATTCATCAAAAAATACATAAATTTTGTAAAAAAAAATATTTTTTTAACTTTCTTTGCTGACATTTTTCAAATAAAGTAAGATTTCTATATACATTTTTGTCCAAATGTATTGTGCTACATGTCTTTGATAAAAAAAAATCCAATAAGTGTATATTTATTGGTTTGGGTAAAAGTTATAGTGTTTACAAACTATGGTGCAAAAAGTGAATTTTGCCATTTTGAAGCATCTCTGACTTTTCTGAGCACCTGCCATGTTTCATGAGGTGCTAGAATTCCAGGATAGTATAAATACCCCCCAAATGACCCCATTTTGGAAAGAAGACATCCCAAAGTATTTACTAGGAGGCATGGTGAATTCATAGAAGATTTGATTTTTTGTCACAAGTTAGCGGAAAATGACACTTTGTGACAAAAAAATAAAAATTAAAAAAAAGTTTCAATTTCTGCTAACTTGTGACCAAAAAAAAAATGAACTCTGCCACGGACTCACCATGCCCCTCTCTGAATACGTTGGGGTGTCTACTTTCCAAAAAAGGGTCATTTGTGGGTGTGTTTACTGTCTTGGTATTTTGGGGGGTGCTAAATTGTAAGCACCCCTGTAAAGCCTAAGGTTGGTCTCACAGTGGGACGTTAAAGTCCCACGTTACAGCAGCCAGTAACGCAGCCTAACTCACAGCACTGTAAAATCAATGTCCTGTTCACAGTGCCCACGTTACGTTACACTGTAACGCTGCACGTTATTGGAAAGTGTAGCATGCTGTACGTTATACTGGGCTAAGCCGCGTTAGACTGTTTGCACATGCTCAGTAATGCTGGAGGAGGAGGTCTCCCTTCCTCCTCCGTGGCCAGCCACATGGCTAATTAATATTCACTGCACTGTGGTGACTTGTGGTCGGACTGTAGTGTTGTCCGGATCATGAACGAATCATTCATTTGATCCAGATCTTTTTTGTGAGTCGAATCATCCGGATCATCACAATGAAAGATTCGGTTCACAGTGGATGTCTGTATGGAAGAAACAGGAACATACAGAATGTACAGTGCAGGGAAAGTCCTGTCCTGCTAGTCATTTCACCCCCAGTCTGCTTTTCTAGTGAAATGATTCAAAGATTCGGATCAAAGATCCGGATTTTTTCAATGAGCCGATTCAAATGATCCGAATCCTTGAAAAGATCCGGACTTCTCATCACTATCCTGGAGCGGCTGCTTTGAGAGCCACATAACGCGGCTCAAACTGACGTCCAACTTCAACACCACCACGCGTTGCGTTAGGGGCACGTTATGCGATCTTAACGTCCCCTAAAACGTCTTGGTGGGAAAGAGGCCTAAAGGTACTCATAGGACGTTGGGCCCCTTAGCGCACCTAGGCTGCAAAAAAGTGTCACACGAGGTATCGCCGTACTCAGGAGAAGTAGTATAATGTGTTTTGTGGTGTATAATGTGATTTTTTTTTTTCACAAAGTTTCATTTTCCACTAACTTTTGACAAAAAATAAAATCTTCTATGAACTCATCATACTCCTAACGGAATACCTTGGGGTGTCTTCTTTCTAAAATGGGGTCACTTGTGGGGTTCCTATACTGCCTTGGCATTTTAGGGGCCCCAAACCGTGAGGAGTAGTCTGGAAACCAAATGCCTCAAAATAACTTTTCAGGGGTATAAGCATCTGCAAATTTTGACGACAGGTGGTCTATGAGGGGCCGAAATTTGTGTAACCGGTCATAAGCAGGGTGGCCTCATAGGTGACAGGTTGTATTGGCACTAAAGTGCAGGAAGCGCAGGATGTTCTCAAATCGTGACCTGGACATGGCAGCAGAGAACATGGGCATGTGATGGATTGGGTGCGTAGACCAATAAGACATTCTTTTTGACTAGACCCATGTTAAGGAGAAGGCCCCCAAAAATGTTACGTTCGGAAATGTGGAGTGGTTTCCACCAAAAAGTTTGGGCATGGTAGCTTCTTGGATTGGCGGTTGCGTATTGTGTGGCATAACGGTTGGTCTCAGCCACAATTAAGTCGTAGAGACCAGCAGTGATCAGAAAAAAAAATTCTGTCACTGCGGTGGGGCGGGTGAGGGTTTGGCCGGGTGATCAGAAGCCCGTAGGGGGCAGATTAGGGCCTGATCTGATGGATAGGAGTGCTAGGATTTGACAGGTGGTGACAGGAGGTGATAAATGGGTGTCTCAGGGGGTGATTAGAGGGGAGAATACATGCAATCAATGCACTGGGGAGGTGATCGGAAGGGAGTTTGAAGGGGATCTGGGGGTTTGGCCAAGTGATCAGGAGCCCACACGGGGCAAATTAGGGCCTGATCTGATGGGTAGGTGTGCTAGGGGGTGACAAGTGGTGACAGGAGGTGATTGATGGGTGTCTCAGAGTGTGATTAGAGGGGGGAATATATGCAAGCAATGCACTGGGGAGGTAATCAGGGGGGGTCTGAGGAAAATCTGAGGGTGTGGGCGGGTAATTGGGTACCAGCAACAGGCAGATTAGGGTCTGATCTGATGGGTAGCAGTGACAGGGGGTGATTGATGGGTGATCAGTGGGTGATTAGAGGGGAGAGCAGATGTAAATAATGCACTGGGGAGGTGATCAGGGGGATCTGAGGGTTTGGGCGGGTGTTTGGGTGCCCGCAAGGGGCAGATTAGGGTCTGATCTGATGGGTAGCAGTGACAGGTGGTGATGGGGTGATTGATAGGTGATCAGGATGTGATTAGAGGGGAGAATAGATGCAAGCAATGCACTGGTGAGGTGATCGGGGGGGTCTGAGGGCGATCTGAGGGTGTGGGCGGGTGTTTGGGTGCCCGCAAGGGGCAGATTAGGGTCTGATCTGATGGGTAGCAGTGACAGGTGGTGACAGGGGGTGACGGGGTGATTGATAGGTGATCAGGGTGTGATTAGAGGGGAGAATAGATGCAAGCAATGCACTGGTGAGGTGATCGGGGGGGGGGGGTCTGAGGGCTATCTGAGGGTGTGGGCGGGTAATTGGGTGCCCGCAAGGGGAAGATTAGGGTCTGATCTGATGGGTAGCAGTGAGAGGTGGTGACAGGGGGTGATTGATGGGTGATCAGTGGGTGATTACGTCACAGGTGGGCGAAGCCTAATGCCGGCGGATGTGCGCGCATCGCTGCGCGCAATCCCAGGCTAATTAGTCCCCCAGGTGCCCCCGCCGACCGGCGTTATGCGGCCCTGGGGGTGCCACTTTGCCGCCGCCTATTGGTAGTGGGTGGTCGGCAAGTGGTTAAAGGACCACTATCGCAAAAAACGGTAACATTTGAAAATACTTGTAAAGAGATACAAATAGGAAGCATGTTTCTTCCACAGTAAAATGAGTTATAAATGTATTTTTCTCCTATGTTGCTGTCACTACAGTAGTTAGTAGAAATGGAACTGTCAGGTCTTTGACTAGTCCATCTCTTCATGGGAGATTCTCAGCATTTAATTTATTCTTTACAGAAACTCTCCCTGGAAAGGATTTATACAAAGATGCTAGCCAGCCGTGCTGCCTGTTTGCACACTATTCTGGCAGTTGGACTGAGCAACTGCCATTCACTAAGCTCAGGGCTGGATTTGTACCTTTTACAGCCCAAGGCCCACTGTCACCGCCCCCCCCCCCCCCAACAGCCCAAGCATGCACTCTCGTTTTCAACCTTCAAAAAGTCTTAAAGTGAACCTGTGAACACACAAAAAAACTCAACCTGCAAGTGAACCTGAGGTGAGAGGGCTATGGAGGCTGCCCTATTTATGTCCTTTTAAACAATACCAGTTGCCTGGCAGCCCTGCTGATCTATTTGGCTACAGTAGTGTCTGAATAACACCAGAAACAAGCATGCAGCTAATAATGTCAGAAACACCTGGTCTGCTGTTTGTTCAGGGGCTATGGCTAATAGTATTAGAGGCAGAGGGTCAGCAGGACAGCCAGGCAACTGGTATTGTTTAAAAGGAAATAAATATGGCAGCTCCATATCCCTCTCAGCTCTGGCTCACTTTAATAAAACCTCCTGGTTACCACTGTTCCTACATTCCCCTTGCAGCACTGGGTCCCTGGTTCGAATCCCAGCCAGGTCACCATCTGCAAGGAGTTTGGATGTTCTCACCGTGTCTGTGCGAGTTTCCTCTGGGCACTCCGGTTTCCTCCCACAATCCCAAAAACATACAGATAAGTTAATTGGCTTCCCCCTAAAAATTGGCCCTAGACTTAAATGTACATGCACTATGTGATACATACATAGACATATGCCTATGTATACTCTGTACAGCAATCCAAAATAATAATAATAATAATAATATGCACGACCCCCCAGTATAGATAGCCAGTTGCTGACCCCACTTTAGTATAGGTATCCAGGTGCAATCCCCCCCCCCCGTATAGGTAGTCAGGTGCAGCCCCCCTTAGTATCTTAGTATAGGTAGGCAGGTGCTACCCCCCCCTTCTTAGTATAGGTAGACAGATGTTGTGCCCCATTACCCTCCCCTTTAGTATAGGTAGCTAGATGCTATCTCCCTCCACCCTCCCCCAATAAAATTAGCATAGGAAGCAAGATGCTAACATTAACCCCCCCATTTCCATAGGTAGCCAGAAGCCATGCTGTGCCCCCCCCCCCCCCTCTGCAGGGCAGACGCCAGTCTTTGTCTTCTGTCCCTCTTCCTCCCTGCCCCGATCCTCCCCCCTGCACGTACCCGCAGAGTAGCAGCAGAGACAGCCACTTTACCTCTCCAGTCTCCAGCGCCGAAGCTTCCTTTGTCCCGCAGCCGCTATGCGCCTCTCTCCCACCATGTGACTCGCCGGTAACCTGCCGGCAAGTCACATGGTAGAGACGCTGACTGGAGAAAGAAGCGCCCAGTGGCAGCGGGACATAAGAAGCTTCGGCGCTGGAGCCTGGAGAGGTAAAGTGGCTGTCTCTGCTGCCACTCTGCGGGTACGTGCGGGGGGAGGATCGGGGCAGGGAGGGAGAGAGGGGCGCTGAGCGAAGTGATGTGGCTGCTGGCCGCTAACAGGAAGCTGCACAGCGCTGCCCGGGGGGTCACAGCCGGCTCGCTCTCTCCATCAGCGTGCACCACTCCAAGCCCACATAGTGAAGGGGTGGCTGTGGACTCGCAGCGGCTCCTCTCAGGGCTGGTGACAGGTGCAGTCAACCTGTCATCACCCGCCCCTAAGACTCTGGTGGATTCTGCAGCCCTAGGAACTGGCCTTGGCGGCCTTCCCCCAAATCCGGCCCTTACTAAGTGCGTTTGAAAATAAAATAAACCCAGAGAATCCCCCATGAGGAGATGGGCTAGTCTAAAACCTGTCAGTTTTGTCAGATTTCTAATATCTACTGTAAGTGACAGCAACATAGGAGAAAGGTAATTTATAGCACATTTTACTCTGGAAGAAGCATACTTTTTATTCATGTGTTTTCATTTAAAATCTTAATTTAAATGTTAAAATTTTTTGCCACAGTGTTCCTTGAAATTAAAAAAAGGTGGTTGCCACAGCAAAAATTTCTAGGATGCTATCGTTTATTGGCTAACTCAAAAGATTAAGGTCTCATTTACACCTAAAAAGAAAACGCAAACACAAGCATTTTGTGTTTTTGTGCTCTGTTTTTTTTTTCCCCCTCCCGGCGCTCCATTGCGCGCTGCAATTTTTTTGAAAAAACGCTTTTTTAAGCGCTTTGCCAGAGCGGTTTTGAGATTCACTCTCTGACACAAGTCAGGAAGTGAACTCTTTGACCTGGAAAGGAATAAATACAATGTATTTATTCTAAAAAAAAAGTGAACGCAATCGCCACATAAATCTTTTTTTGAGCGTTTAGCGCTCTTCCTATACCTTCCATTATAGCAAAAACGCCCCCAAAATGGTGCAGGCAACGCAACGTGCTGATATGCACCTTCTCATGGAGAAAAAAAAATGGGAAAAAACACCCTTAGTGTGAATTATCCCTTAATAAGTAAGCTTTCAATTTAAAATGTTCTTTAGTATCTCATCTGGTTCTGTTCCTTAAAGCGGGATTGTCACCATAAAAATCAACTTTCAACAGCAACAGGTCTGAGTGTATTAAGTGATAAAGATGCTAATCCTGCATTCAAAACTTTCAAAACTTTTTCTGCTGTTATGGTTTGGAGATATCACATACCTTAGGAGCACTGGGCCTTTAATAGCCATTGCCATTCAGTTGCATGCTGGGGATTCTTTTTATCTATACAGGTAGTCCTCGGTTAACGAACAAGATAGGGACTGTAGGCTCGTTCTTAACCTGAATCTGTTCTTAAGTCAGAACAATGTGCTATCTCTGTCTCTTGTACTTCCTCTGTGCCTCCTGTGCTTTCACTGCCCCCCTCTGTGTCACCTCTGCCCTTTGCATCTGCTTATACTAGTTTAAAAGCCATTTTTTCTTTGAATTTTTTAAAATTGATTTTTTCAAAAACTACAAGTCCAATTTTTGGGGGGCTTCTTCCCATGGAAAGAGTGAATCCATGCCGTTCGTATCGGCGGGTCGTTCTTAAGTCAGGCGTTCGTAAGTCGGGGACTACCTGTAATATATTCTTCCTCTTCCCTTTATTTCCATGCCTAGCTGCCTAGCTGAAACATGATCCTTTGCTCACTTGTGTTTATATGCAAGGCTGAGGTGACTCAGCGATTTGAGGAGAAAAGAAAAAAAAGTTAAGGGAAGAAATGGCATCAGTATTTAGCCTCAAACTGTGGGCAAAAGACATTCTCTTCATTTACTATATAAAATTCACTGAAATCAAAACGTGGACAGTACAATACATCTGTTACGTAAGTAGATCAAGTATTTATCTACTTATAGATGTGTTTTTTTCCCTGGCATAGTATGGTTAATCCTCCTGCTTTAAACTGGAAGCAGCTCTTTTATACATCTAAACATCGGAAGGAAACACAAGGACTGCTTTGCTAATACAGATCAATGTCATTAAGATGTTGTAAGCTTATGTACAATAGCCTGATAAGTCTTTTTGAATATCCTAGAAGGTCTGACCTTGCATGAGCACATTGCAAATCTATAATTCACTCAGGTAACTTGTTTTAACAGAGTAGATACGCTATTATTTAAAAAGAAGGGAGATATGTTCATTCACTTCAGTGATTATGGGAGTTTAAAGAAAATTACCATTAAAACAATTATCCAGCATCCACTAACTTTTATATCTGAACTATCTAACTGATTCCAAGATTATAACTTATTCAATAAATTGGACTCAGGCCCGGTTCACACTTGCGTTAGAGTGGCAAATGGATCTGTGAAAACGGATATAATCACCGGTCGGTCGATAGGATCCGTTTTCATTCCGTTTCCATTCTGCTGCTTCCCCACCCCCAAAGTGGATTTTGCCTCCTTAGAATGGTCCGTTTCTACCCTAGTGTGAAGAAACGTTCTGCTTTCTCATTGCCCCCAAAGCAGTGCTTCGGGATTTGTTTCCTTTCTGCTGGACTCAGCATTCTGGAAAAATTGGTGCATCAGAAATTCCGTTCAGTGGATCGTGCAGAACAGATCCGTTTGAACAGACGGATGTGAAGGGAAGCATAGGTTAACATTGGATCCATTTGCAAATGTTTTTTAACGCCAGTGTGAACTGGGTCTCATGGAAAGCCTAAAACTTATTCTAAGGCGGTAACTGGAAGACTACCTTAAAGTGAACCTGACGTGATCCTAAGGTAAAACAGATACTTACCTAAGTAAAGTAAAGCCTCTGGATGCTTCAAAGGCTTCCCCATGTCCTCCTGGAAACCACTACGGTTTCCTGGGACCCTCCTGAATATCATGCCCGCACTTTTCCTGTATGAGCACAGCCTTGCTACATCTGCACAGGTATGGCTGCGTCTACGCAGTAGCATGGACCCGCTCATGATTACTTCTTAGGCAGTCATAATTGTAAAATCTGGTTTCCAGGCACTAACCAAACTTGTTAACTACAGAAAGAAGTCTTTGCTTCTGCTCTAACTTTGATTCATACCAAAATGTCTTAGAATCTCTTTCTTGAAGTTGACACATGAGCTCTATTTTCACGGTTAAGAATGTCTTTTGCAAACTTAGCCTGTATGTGTTTTACTTAAAAAAAGTGATTTCCCCCTGAGAAAAAATATACTATAGGAGACTGGGGTCTTTATTCAATCTAGAAAATGTTCTCCTAAATTTTCTCCTAGGAGTTATTTTTTCATCTTCAGTTCCAAATAACTTTTCAGTATTCTGCAATTAAAAAAGTACCAAAAAGTAAGGAAAAAGTGTACTGTCAAAATTATTTTCTTGCTTGCTGTTGCTTGATAAGGTGTGAAAATATCCCCCAGGTGAACATGTAGGAGAAAAAGTGAATTGACTGAGGGCCTGGGTGACTCTTACTTGCTGTGAAAGACTGTAAGAGTGGGAATCTCGTTGTGTCACACAAGAATCTGTAAATTAGTAGACAGTTCACTGCCTGAATCCGTCCCTGCCAAGCCAGACTAAGGTGCTATCCTGCTGATTTGGGCTTTGATTCATGAAGCTGCCCGGCTAAAGCAGCGCAAGCGCCATGGCAGCAGCGTGACCTAAATCCAGGGCTGCACACTACGTGCGGTCATGCAGCTTGGCGAGCCTTCCTTAGTTACTCCCTTTGCTTACATAGCAACGCGTGCTGCTTTACATGCCGCCGCTGCTGTGAAGTTTCGCAACCACAATACATCACTGCCGTGGCTGCTACTATGTTAATTAACTATGCTTATTAACATAGTAGTGGCCACGCTAGTGAAGTATTGCGGCTTCATGAATCAAGGCCATGGTGAACATGCTTGGAGAACATGAACCAGGCTCCATTAATGACTCTACCTGAATCTTGTCTGAGACTCTGATGTAGATCTTTCTAAATCATTTAGTTGCAAGGCACACACTATTCCCAAACTCTGGCTTGTGAGCTTGCCCCTAAGTTTGCTGAGCATCATGGACATCAAAAGACTCTGATGTTCTGCGACTACTAGTGGATAGCTCTCAAACAAAATATGGTTGGATATGGGGCATACCTGCAGTAAATGTGTCTAAAACTAAAAATATTACAAATGTCCCTCAACCCCTGCTTCCTGATAATTTGTTTCATTGCACTCACATTTCTGTGGACTTTAAAACAAATCTACAAACCTTGAATGAGGGAAGACAATCTGGGTTGTGGTTGATCAACTATGCATTTTCATCTACCACTGTATGTCTTTCACAGTGACAAGGATGTATTTTTTTCAGAGAAAATTGTCTCCAAGCATAGGAAACTATGTTATCCGGTTGAACTATTGAGAGGAGTCTCTTTGCAAGAAAAGGAAACATACATGGCAGGGCTACACTTAAAGGACCACTAGCAAAGTATTGCAAAATTTAAAATACATACATATAAAACATACATTTCTGCCAGTACAGTGCTCTATTAATGGCATGTTTCCTATATTGCTGTCAAATACAGTAGGTAGTAAAAAGCTGACAGATGTTGGACTAGTCCACCTCCTCATGGTAGACTTTTGGTATTACCGTTATGCTTTACAATGACAGCCAATTTCCGTACTATTTTAACAGTTGGTCTGAACAACTGCAGTTTAATATGTGCTCTTGTAAATAAAGAAATAAATGAGACTCACCCATGAGGTTATGGACCAGACCAAAACCTGACAGATTTAATTTTTTTTTTGTAGATACTAATAAAAATACAAAAATAAAATAAGAACAAACAAACTGCACTAATGGACTTGTTCAGCAGAAGTCGATAACTCTTGCGACCACCACCTGTCCTCTTCTATACACCGAGGAATGTGTAGCCTTATTTTCACGAGACCAGTGTCATTTAGAGACAGAGTTAATGACTTCAGAGACCTCTGATAACATAGTCCAGGGGTATCCAAACTTTTTAGGCCAAGGGCCATATTGGCGTTCTTTAGAGTGCTAGGGGGCCGAACTACCGAAATTAAACACCATTTTCGCTGATTGCTTTTAACATCACTATGCCTGTGACATTTTGTCAAATAAAATATTATAGTGGGAAATAATCCATATACTGTGTGTAGTTTTCACAGTGACAACTGCCAATCAGTGGCTGTTACTGCTGTTGGCACAGTGGCAGCTGCTAATCAGGGGCTGTTACTGCTGCTGGCATAGTGGCAGCCATGGGGCATAACAATAGACCCTGCAAAGGATGCAGCCGCAGGAGGGCCCAGATGCGGAAGAGGGCAACGTGGGAGGAGAAGTTTCTTATCTCTATCCTGAGAGACTGACAACTAAGGGTGAAAAGTAAAAACGTTCTGCTTTCTGCACAATTGTTCTAATGACTGCATCTGCTCAGCCACTGATAAGGAGTCATACAAAGTTTTGGAGACAAAGATTTGTAGACAGTCCCTATTCAGTGTGCAGCAGGCTCTTGTGTACAGCACCCTGACCACAGCCTCTCTACCCCTCCCCAAGTGCTGTGTACTGTAGTGATGCTGGAGAAGTCTGCAGAGCCAGTTCTGCTCCACCAGAGATGGACAGAGGGAGTTTAACCACTTCAGCCTTACTGGACGAAATTTCTCGTCCAGTTAGGCTGCACGCACTCCCGCGGGTCGCGCGTGGTCCCGCGGGCCCCCCCATGCGCACTCCCGCTACCGGCCGTTAGCTCAGCGAACAGTGAAAGGGATTATAGATCTCTTTCACTGATCGGACCCCCCCCCCCCCCCCGGAGAAAAGCCGACAGCGTCTCTCCAGACGATGCAGCTTTTCTGCGTTCCAAAAAGTTCCCCTGCTTCAATCTTCTTCCTGGGAGCGAGCTCGATCGCTCCCAGGACTATTTGACTGTGGCCATCTTGTGGCCAAATAGTAAATCTACACCCACATACATTTTACATTACACAAATACACTTTTTTATATTAAAAAATAACTGTTTACCTCCCACAAGCACGGCTGTGCTATGCATTAGCACGGCTTTGTGAATCGAGCCCCATGTGTGTCTGTATGTGTGAAAACATGCACGTTTTAACGCAGAAACTAATGTGATTGATAGAGAAAATGTGTGCAGTGCTTTACTGCTGTCAGCTTTTATCTGCATAGGGAAAACACATTTAAGTGTGCACTAGCCAACTGAATGACATTGGTTCTCACTTTACCTGTGCAAAAAGCAGGAGGGGGCCCCATCCAAAGTTTTGCAGGGGGCCCCAGTGATTTCTAGTTACGTCCCTGGTGGCGGCTGCTAATCAATGACTGCTACTGCTACAGTGGTTGCTGATAACCTACAGACGAGCAAAGGGGAGACACTGAGACAGCCCTACCATGAAGCAGACTGAATCACATGATTCAGGGCAGCAGACTGACTGTAGGGAGCAGCATCATCTCTACACTCAACTGATCTTTGACAAGGTGGCCACACACCATACAATTTTTTAAATATCTGTTCAACTTAAGAATTGCAATCAATTTTTCTAACTGATTGTAACATTTCAAAAATATGACCAATGTACCACGCACGTATGTTCAATTTTTTTCCACAATTATGATAAAAATGATTGGAAACTCTGAGAAAACTGCTTGGGTGTCTATATTAATAAATTGGCAATCTAACACACACCATACAATCTTTAGAGAAATTGAAGAAAAATATCTGGCATTCCGGATAGCTAAAAATCGAAGAAAACGGGATTTCGATTTTTCCGGGAGATCCGATCGTTTTTATTGAATTACCGTAAAATCGGATCATTTTATTGTATCGTGTGTGGCCACCTTCACTCTCCCTCTGCTCTACTGCTTCTGCCTGAGCACAGAGCTTGCCTGCTGTTAGTCTGTGTGTGCTGGCATGCCCCTTACTAACATATACACTGCTCTCTGCTATCCCTACCTCCTCTCCATGTGCTGTTCTGCCCTCTGGTTTCCCTCTTCAGGTAAGCTGCAGTTTATTGCGGCAGGTATGTTTGTGTGTGTGTGTGTGTGTGTGCGCGTACACGCAGCCAGCCAACTTTAGTTGTTGGCACCCAGCCTCCCACCTGCACATCCGCACACATATATATATATTTTTCCTGGGGTGGGGGCATCCTTACAAGTTTCCTTCAGGCAGTAAAAAGTCTAGAACCTGCCCTGGGAAGCCAGAGCGGCATATCAAGACGGCCCCTGCATGCAGCTAATGCCTTCAGGCTGCATGGAATTAACACTAACAACTGCAAAGAGCCTCCAGAAAAGGCTTGGCGGGCCGGACTTTGGACATGCCTGCCATAGACTAAAGCTGCATGTCATGTCCATGTGTAAAGGCTACTGCTCCTGCGCAGTACAGCCCGGAGGATGTCCGATGACGTCAGCACACCCCCGTAAGGCGCATCTTGGAGCGCAGAAGAGCCCGACCTGGCAGCCGGCCAGGTCGGGTGCGCCACCAGAGGAGACCGGGAGCCTGCGGAGCGGCGGCGAGGGCACGTCCTGCCTGCCACGGGCTGGAGAAAGCCCCAGGTAAGTGGATTAGCATTTTTTTTTTATCCACCGTGAACCTTCCCTTTAAGGACCATGGCTGCCTACAGCCAGGAGGTTTCTGCATGAGTTTTTCTGCTTGCTTATCACTGTTGCACTTGGCTGCAGCCTTTAATGTAAGATGTATTTTACCATATTTTAGCAGGCAAATCAAAAAATAATCAATCCAGGTCAATATTTGAGAGATTATTGCCTATTATATTGTTCAACAGGTTCCAGCTGTTTAAAAGGGAACCATTTACCGGTAGTTAGTATTCATAAAGCACACAATTAACACCATGTGTTTATTTAAACCTTTTAACCTTAATTTTATGCTTCATTTTTCCTCAAACTTAAACTAGATTGTTAAATTTGTTCACATATTTTTAATGCACTGTATATTGAAGTGCCCTATACCTTTCACACCTGCAGTTAACAAACATGCTCCAAAACAGTGTCATTAAAAAGACCCCTGAGCCATCTGTCTTCTTACAATTGTTTGCATATAGTAATTATCTAGTCCAGGGTAGATATAAATACAGAGACTGCTTGTAATATTATGTCAGAACAGTGTTGTAATTGAACAGTTTAAATGCAAATGTGTGTAATTATCCAAATGGCATATTTTAAAAGGGATGAGCGAGTATGCTTCTGGCAGTCTTGCAAGAATTTCATTGAACCCCAATTGTTGTGCAATTTTTCGATGGGGCAAACTGTAGTGGTTATTGGTTAATAGCAATACATGCTACAACAACAACAACAACAACAAATAACATTTGTAAAGCGCTATTCTCCCGTGGGACTCAAAGCGCATAAGCATGGCTCCGACCATCGTGGTACACAGGAAGAATGTTATAAGTCCGGAAATGCCAGGCTAAACAGGTGGCTTTTCAGTCTGGATTTGAATAGCTCCAGGGATGGTGCTGTCTTTACTGGGTGTGGTAGGGAGTTCCAAAGAGTAGGGGCAGCATGACAGAAGGCTCTGTCTCCAGATTTTTTGAGGTGCACTCTGGGAGTGACCAAGAGAACGATGAGAAAAAAAAAGTTTAAAAAGACCTTGTGGTTTCTGAGAAAATTGAATTTAAAGTGATACAAAAATGTTTTTTTAAATTCAGTTAAATGACAGAATTTGCTGTCAGTTTAGACTTCTGTTAACCAAGCAGATTGGGGTGACCCAAACCACTAGGAAAGTATAGGGGACTAAAAGAGATCGAAAAACCCTTCTACTAAAAACCAATGCTTTGTGCGATTTGCCTTCTTAAAACAGAAGGCATTGCGGGCAACCACTGATGTTACTTAAAGCTGAATTATCACAAGTACCTTCTCTTTTAATAAGGCAAATCACACCTGTCAGTTTAGAGGAACCAATAAACCTGTTTGTGGGACGTGGGGCTGGGAGGAAACTGGAGTAAGAACACCCACCAGATTTAAATATGTAACCACAGATTAGCCTTGAAAGATGAAAAATAAAAATAAAACATAACTTTTAATGAAAGATCAAAGATAAAAACGTAGTAGGGCTGCTAACACATACTAGTTTGGTGACAAAACAGTGGAAAGTGATACTAATGGATTGTAATATCATTAGCTTACATTGCAAGGCATAAATGCACTCTTCTCACTGCACTGATACATACAAAATACACCCCCCTACAACCAGGGTCGGACTGGGACACCAAGGGCCCACCAAGGAAGCTTTAGCCTGGGGCCCACCCCCTCTCCTCCTCCTCCCCCCCCCCCATTTTGGGCTCACATAGACATGTACTCTAGAAATTTTGCATGACTTTATGGTAGGGAATAGATTGTGAGCAATTCTGAGGACAGTCTCCAATAGGGATATGTCTAAATGCAGCGCGCGCAGCGAAACTAAATGGGTGTCACCACACACTGGAACATCGGCGTGGTCATGATGAGTCATGGGCAGACTTAAAAAAAAAAATACAAAACACAAAATAAGTAGCGGTGTTATTCACAGAGATTAGGTCTGACCAGATACATTTTAGATAAAATATTCAAGTAGTTACATGCCTCATGATAATTCATCAAGTAGTCAAATGGCAGCAGATACCCCCACAAAATGCAATCAGGATGACGGCAGATACCCCCACACAATGCAATCAGGTTGGTGGCAGATACCCCCACAAAATGCAATCAGGATGACGGCAGATAACCCCACACAATGCAATCAGGTTGGTGGCAGATACCCCCACAAAATGCAATCAGGTTGGCTGCAGATACACCCACACAATGCAAACAGGTTGGCTGCAGATACTCCCACAAAATGCAAACAGGTTGGTTGCAGATACCCCCACACAATGCAATCAGGTTGGCTGCAGATACCCCACACAATGTAATCAGGTTGGCTGCAGATACCCCCACACAATGCAATCAGGTTGGCTGCAGATACCCCCACACAATGCAATCAGGTTGGCTGCAGATACCCCCACACAATGCAATCAGGTTGGCTGCACATACCCCCACACAATGCAATCAGGTTGGCTTCAGATACCCCCACACAATGCAATCAGGTTGGCTGCAGATACCCCCACACAATGCAATCAGGTTGGTGGCAGAGATACCCCCACACAATGCAATCAGGTTGGCTGCAGATACCCCCACACAATGCAATCAGGTTGGTGGCAGAGATACCCCCACACAATGCAATCAGGTTGGTGGCAGAGATACCCCCACACAATGCAAGTCCCCCCCCCAGCTTGGATGGGGGGGGCAGAGGGCACAGATCAGTGGGCACAGATCAGCGGGCACAGATCAGCGGGCACAGATCAGAGGGGAAGCCTCCCCCCTCCACCTCCCTCACCTAGGGGCCCCCCCTTCCGCGCACCCTCCTCCTCCAGAAGTGCAGCCAGCAGCGAGCGGAGAATAGCTTACCGTCCGAGCTTCAGATGATGCTATCTCCGCTCCGCTCCGTATGCCGCTGCTGCCCTGCTGGTCTCTGTCTCCTGTAGTGACGCTGTCCAATCACGCTCTCGCAGGAAGTACTGCGAGAGCGTGATTGGACAGCGTCACTACAGCAGACAGAGACCAGCAGGGCAGCGGCATGCGGACTCGGAGCGGAGATAGCATCATCTCTGTAGCTATTCTCCGCATGCTGCTGGCTGCACTTCTGGAGGAGGGGGGTGAGCTGAAGGGGGGGCCCCTAGGTGAGGAATGGGGGGGACGCTTCCCCCCTCCCCGCCGCTCTGTGCCCAATTCCCCCCTTTCAAGCTGTGCCCCCCTCCCTCTTAGCTCTGGAGCCCCCAGGAGGAGGGGCAGTCGGGGCCCACCGATGGGACCATCGGTGGTTCGAAGGCTCAGTCCGAGCCTGCCTACAACCCAAAATGTTTTGGTCCCTCTATAAATAGGGACCTTCCTCAGGGGAGCAAAAAAGTGCTAAACATACAAGGTGCTAAATGCTAAAAACAGTACATTGTAATTTATTACAACAGTATGATAGCATGTTGGCCTAAGCAGCAGCCAACCAAAGCTCTTAACCTACAAGGTGCTAAATGCTAAACCAAAGCAGCAGCCAACCAAAGTGCTAAACATACAAGGTGCTAAATGCTAAAAATAGTACATTGTAATTTATTACAACAGTATGATAGCATGTTGGCCTAAGCAGCAGCCAACCAAAGCTCTTGGCAGCTCACTCTTAGGGCTAGTTCACGGCCGCATTCGGCCGCATTCGGAGAGCCGCTAGCCCGCGATCGTGTTCGGCTCGTGATTTTAACGAGAAGTCTTGTGATTCTTGTGCACTTTTCGCTTGTGATTCCCATTCAATAGAACGAGAATTACAGGTCAATCGCCCCCAAAACGCTGCTTGCAGCGGGTTTGCGAATAATCGAAATCGCCAGCGATCAGCAAAGTGCAGAAGAATTGCCCCAATGTGAATCAGCCCTTACATAGCAGAGTAAACTATCCACGCCCCCTCCCTAATCAGTAGAAACTGGAGTACCCATCGGAAAGCCACACAAACATGGGTTGAAGGTCCCCTGACTCTATGATGACAGTACACTTTTACAGTAATCTCTCATATTACAGCTTGTTGGTTGTAACCTCCCAGTTATAGCTGTGATTCTCCCTTCTTTCCCTCACATGTTGTTCTCCTGTCATCATTCTGTCTGTATAGGCCCCGATTGGTCAGTGTGTCATCACATCTTTCTTGCTCTGGGATGTGGGTCTCTGTGTGTCTGATCATGCAGCTTGGCATTTTCTGGTCTTACACGTTGGAGCTGTAAAGAAAACCGTGTGAACAGGAGTGCAAAAATAGGTTGAACAGCAGCTGGCAATAGAGACCTGGAACCTTACCCACAAAAAGACTGACAGTGGCCACCATATGGGGAGAGCACATGGAAAAACTCTATGCCATTTTATTGAATGTCTGTATGCAAGAGCAATAGCATTTTATTATTAATAAAGTGTAATGGTTTTACGTTATGGAAGGCATTTTGAGGATACTGTAGTGAAGTGTAACATTATGGGTATTGGAACTGTCTGGAGAGGTTGGAATATCATCAGCAGTCAGCAGAGGTGTAGAGAGGGCACTTGAGTACATCTGTACTGGGCAACGGCAAGTAAGGTCCGCGTATGCCAAGTTGAAAGAAGCCGCTTGTGTACAGATGAAAAATGCAGTGCAGAAGGAGCTTTATTTTACTGGGCATGTGTGGACCTTACTAGCGTATGCCCGCTCCAGGTGACCTCATCCATGGCTGGGAGTGCGGGCAGAAGAGAGACCCAACACTTGAACGGTAAGCTCTACAAGGATCTAGGAACTGTCTTGATCAGTGAGAGGCTTCCAACTAGGGCAAATTAATGATGCAATCTTGAATGTACAATCTTAACAAATGTATGTAGTAGAAGGGTAAAATTGGCTAACTATACATTGAATGGATACTTAAAGAAAACCTAAACTGAGAAGGATATAGATTTTTCCTTTTAAAATAATACCAGTTCCCTGACTCTCCTGCTGATCCTGTGTCGCTAATACTTTTAGCCACAGCCCCTGAACAAGCATGCAGATCAGGTGCTCTGACTGAAGTCAGACTGGATTACCTGTATGCTTGTTTTAGGTGTGTGACTCAACCACCACTGCAGCCAAAGAGATCAGGGGGACTGCCAGGCAACTGGTATTGTTTACAAGGAAACATCCATATCCCTCTCAGTTTAGGTTCCCTTTAATGTTATCCCTCCCTCATATTATATAAAAGTGGTAAGATTGTGTAATCAAGATTTTATTATTGATTGACACCTTATGTATTTAATTTTTCCCCCTCCCCACTTCAGACTTGCTTTCAAGGCAACACTTTATTTAACAGTGTTTTAGCCATTTATTTTCCTTTAATTCACTAATTTTCAATTTCAATTTCAATTTAAAATGCTCATACACACGCACTCATGCACGCACGCACACACGCACACACACACACACACACACGCACACACACACACACACACACACACGCACACACACGCACACACACACACGCACACACACGCACACACATGCACGCATGCACACAATCAGTGTATGTACAGTGGAATCTCAGTTATACAGAACGCTGTTAACTAGAACTGTGCCAGACCTACTGTCCTGGGCGGTGTTCACGATGGTGGTGTTTCCTTACGCGTACTCCCATGGTCTTATCGCGTTAGCCAGTTCTGGTCCCGCCTTGCGCCAGTGCATACATAAGTTTGTCCACATGCGTACACGTAGAGTTGTATGCGCATGCACGTCATATGGCGTGTGCAAATACGCATGCGCAGCCTTCTTGATGCCAATTTCTGAGGGCTGGGCTAATTAAAGGTTCTTTTCCCAATGGACAGTGTTATTTGTTCTGACAGCTTGGGTTAGCCTGTGCGGTGAACCTAGCTAATACCTTTGTATCTTGATTACCGTGTACCGACCTTTGGCTTGTGACCTGACCTCCGCTAGAACTCCACCTGTGCCGACCCTTGGCTTGTGACATGACCTCCACTAGAACTCTGCCTATACCGACCGTAGGCTTGTGACCTGACTTTCAGCTAGAATTTCCCCTGCATTGACCTTTGGCTTGTTACCTGGCAATTGCTTACCCCCTGTTACCTGCTCCAGAACATCCCCACAACTGCGTCACCTGTTCTCCTTGGCTACCGGTGGGGCAATCCCAGGAGTTTGTAACCTGTGGTCACCAGGTAGCAAAGTCATCCATTGCCCACTAGGGGTAGTGGCCCATCATCCCTTGCGGGGTGCTCTGGTGAAGACTCATGGCCATTTAGTCTTCACACCCTGGGAGAAACCACGCCAACCACCTGTAGCTGGGTTAACAGGCCTGACGCTTATACTCAGCCTAACAGTAACAAACAGCCAAGATGGAAGCTAATGGGAAGCGTTTCCGGATGGAGATTCTGTGTGATCTTGTCGCTCAGCAATGGATCTCCATAGAAGAGGTCCAGAAGAATTATTCACAGATACTAAAACAACTACTAGTACTCAGCCAAGTGGCCCCTCTGGCTCCTGCATCGGCTTCTGTTCCTGTTGCAGTTCCTGTGCCAGTTCCGCTTGAACCTTCTGCTGCAGCTGTTCTGGAACCTAAGCTTCCATTACCTAAAATATTCTCAGGAGTTAGAACCAAGTTCAGACTTTTTTGGAGTGCTTGCTATTTACACTTGGTAACTCGCTGTTACCTAGAACTTATGCTAACGAGAATACCCGTTTTGGTGCAGTCATCTCCATTTTGCAAGGTGGACCTCAGGCTTGGGCACTCCGTCTAATGGAACAGCAGCATTCAGCCCTTACCAGTACCACTACTCTTTTTGAAGCTTTGGCTGACATTTATGATGACACCGGCAAGGAAGCCACATTGTGGGATGACGCTGCCCTTAAAGGATACCACAGCTGAAAATAAAATTGTGGGATTACAAATAAATACCTTTAGCTCCTCCTGCCCTCCTCCGTCTGCCGCCGTTCGCCTAATATACCTCCCGGTGTCCGGCGACTTGATTGACCCCCAACCCTGTGTGCGCAGTAAGTCCTCCCTTCTTCACTTCTGGCTGGCGCATAGCGATCGGCTCAGAAGCACGCTGACCCCTCTGTCTACTCTGGGCTGCGTGTGCGTTCCACTACACCAAGCGTCACATGATTAGCATGTGACACTTGGTGTAATGGAGCGCACACGCAGCCCTGAGGAGACAGAGGAATCAGCGTCCTTCTGAGCCGATTGCTGTGCGCCGGCCAGAAGTGAAGAAGGGAGGACATACTGCGCACACAGGGCGCAGTATGTCCGGGGTCAATCAAGTCGCCGGACACCGGGAGGTATATTAGACGAACGGCGGCAGACAGAGGGGGGCAGGACGAGCTAAAGGTATTCACTTGTAATCCCCCACACACTGCCGCAATCTTATTTTCAGCTGTGGTATCCTTTAAAGGGAACCGGAAGCGAGAAAAATTATTTAAAATTAACACATGATGTAGCTGCAAATGAATATTACATACTAACCTCACTGTCAGTTCCTCTCAGAATGTCTCCATTTTCTTCTTATAGTGATCCCTTCCAGTTCTGACAATATTTTGTCAGAACTCAAATATACCAGTTGCTGTCAGTTATATATCAGTAGCTTTCAGTTACAACTGAATGTGCAAGGTAATGTCCATGTTTCCCTATGGCTCAAGTGGCTGATATTACAGTTTAACAGTGTGCTGACCCGGAAGCTGTTATGGGGTAATGGCCATTTTTAAAATGGAGAACGCTGAATTCCATTGAACACAGTGGACAAATGGGATGCAGGAGAGGAGAAAGAGAAATAGATTGAGGAGTAGACTACACAGGAGGTTGATTTTTTATTTTCAGTTCAGGTTCTCTTTAAGCATCAGTTCAGGCTCAGCTTATCCATATGATGAAAGGATGAGCTTGCCAGGGACGGAGTGCCTGATTCTTTAAAGGACTTAATTTGTCTATCCATCCAGATAGATTGTTGCCTCAGGGAGAGACGTCAGGAAAAGTCTTCTTCCTACCTACCAGTATGGACT
This sequence comes from Hyperolius riggenbachi, assembly GCF_040937935.1. Taxonomy (NCBI): domain Eukaryota; kingdom Metazoa; phylum Chordata; class Amphibia; order Anura; family Hyperoliidae; genus Hyperolius; species Hyperolius riggenbachi. The sequence goes on from NC_090650.1 coordinate 231,227,824, forward strand.
CCTTCTGCTCCTGTGATTCCTCCAGTTCCTGTTACGTCTTCATCTCCACCAGTTCTGGATGCTCCCTGAACCTATTCAACTTGGCCTAGTCCGTCCTGCACTTTCTCCAGAGGAACAACAACGCAAACGTTCTTTAAATCTCTGCATGTATTGTGGTGCTTCGGGCCATTTCCGTCAGGACTGTCCAGTCAGGCCCACGGGTGAGCCAGAGTATCCTAGTAGCACTGCCAACTTCCCTTCACGTCTGGCCTCCTCTCATATTCCACTATCTCTCTATTTTCAGGGGCCCAAAGGAGATACCGTTAAGATTGAAGCTATTATTGACTCCGGTGCCTGCTCCTGCTTCTTAGACCTTCAACTTGCCCATCAGTTACAATTTCCATTCGTCAGAAATGTCAGCCTTCAGCTATTCAGCTTGCTGAACTCCGAACTCTGAACTGAACTCATTAAATCCGGTCCCATCACCACAGAAACTTTTTTCTGTTACTTGTGACCGTTTTGGAAGAACATCAGGAGTACCTCTCATTTGATTTGCCTCCTTCACTGCTTCTTCCAGTTATCCTCGTATTCCGTGGTGAAGGACTCATAATCCATCTATAAACTTGAGGTCTGGCAAGGTTTATCTTTGCTCTGTACTGTGCTGTGTCCGTTATAGTCTCCTGCAAGCTAGACGCTTGCTCTGCATGGACTCTGCTAAAGAGAATCTTGTTCCTCCTGCCTACCATTACTTCTTAGATGTCTTTGGCAAGAAGAGCGCTGATGTATTACCTCCCCATCGCATCTATAATTGTTCCATTGACCTACAACCTGGAGCAGCAATTCCATTCAGGAGAATCTACCCTCTCTTTGAACCCAAATCCCATGTCCTGAGGGAATATATTGGTGAAATTCTTAAAAAGGGCTTCATTCAACTGTCTACATCTCCCGCAGGGGCTGGAATATTCTTTGTAGAAAAGAAAGATGGTTCACTTCTCCCTTGTATTAACTATTGGGACTTAAACAAGATTGCGGTGACAAACCGATACCCTTTGCCTTTTATGCCTAATCTGTTCCAAAGACTTAGTAAGGCCAAGATTTTCTCAAAGTTAGATCTAGGTGGTGCCTATACTCTGGTCCAAATTAAAGAGAGGGTGAATGGAAGACAGCTTTCAGGTCTCATTTTGAGCACTATGAATATCGTGTCATGCCTTTCTGGTTATGTAACACTCCTGCAACATTCCAACATTTCATGAACGATGTCTTCCGGGATCTCATAGCTGATTTTATGGTTGTTTACTTTGACGACATCCTTGTCTTCTCCATCTCTTTGAAAGAACATAGTAAACATGTTAAGAAGGTTCTAACCCGTTTATGTACTCATGGACTTTATGCTAAACCTGAAAAGTGCGAGTTTGAACGTGAAGATATCCAATTCTTAGGCTTTAAGATCTCTCCTAAAGGGGTTGAGATGGACCCCCAAAATGTTTCTGCTGTTAGAGTGGAGTAGGTTAGAGTGAGTAATTGGCCATATAGAGAGGGGGAGGGGTAGTTTCTAGTTGCGAGTAAAAAAAGACAGAGAGGATTAAGGAGGAGGGGTGGTTGGACTTGTGAATATGGTTGCACTTTAAAGAGGAACTCCACTGAAAATAATGTAGTAACATTTTTACAATAATTATGTATAAATGATTTAGTCAGTGTTTGCCCATTGTAAAAGCTTTTCTCTTCCTGATTTACATTCTGACATTTATCACATGGCGTCATCTTTACTGCTGGCAGGTGATGTAAGTGGAAGTAGCTGCTGCTTGCTTTTTTGGCAGTTGGAAAAAGCTGTAAACAGCTATTTCCCACAATGCAACAAATGTTCACAGACAGGAAACTGCCAGGACCATCGTCCTCACAGTTTCCTGTGGGAGACTTTTCACCACAATATCAGTCATACAGAGCCCCTGATGAACCGTTTGTGAAAAGGAATAGATTTCTCATGGGAAAGGGGGTATAAGCTACTGATTGGGATGAAGTTCAATTCTTGGTTACTGTTTCTCTTTAAATCTTTTCTGTATTGTTTCATTTTTTTTTAATAATGTTGGATTTTGCAAAAATTGTAGCTTCAGGCTCTGTGGTGGCCGCTAACATTGTTTTCAGATTATTGTGTAGAGTGACCAGATGCAGACTGATGAATTGCAAAGAACTTTATTAGCATAAAAATGAACTTGTTCACAAACCACAATTTTCATTGACTTTGTCCTTTGCACAAAATAATTAGCTAACTTAATTTCAGTATTATCATATCATCAGCAAAGGTGAAGGTTAATGAGTACAGCTGACTGCTTCATTGTGATTGAATTATAAGGGCAAACTAATTGGTATAAAAGAGAAGAAAGTGCAACGCTAACCCAGCAGCAGCAGCAGCACACGTGATGGAACAGGAGGAGGCGCAGGAGGAGAAGGCCACGCTTTGAGACACAACAACCCAGGCCTTGCAGGAGGACAAGAAGCAAGCGGATAGCATGTTTTTTACCGCTATGCAGTCATAAATGTAATAAAGATGAGAGGTTCCATAAACAGGGACCGGCAACGCTAACCCAGCAGCAGCAGCAGCACACGTGATGGAACAGGAGGAGGCGCAGGAGGAGAAGGCCACACTTTGAGACACAACAACCCAGGCCTTGCATGAGGACAAGAAGCGTGCGGATAGCATGCTTTGTACCGCCATGCAGTCATAAATGTAATAAAGATACAAGGTTCAATAAACAGGGACCGGGCGGCAACGCTAACCCAGCAGCAGCAGCAGACGTGATGGAACAGGAGGAGGCGCAGGAGGAGAAGGCCACGCTTTCAGGCGCAACTCAGGCCTTGCATGAGGACAAAAAAATGCGTGCGCAAAGCAATGCAATGAGTAGTTTTCAGGACACAATGGGCTATTCGGAGGAGCTATTCCCACCCCCACAATCTTCTACCTGTGAAAGGTCAATGGAACAGCCACAAATGTTGTGCCCGGATTCACAACCTTTTTCTGTGGAAAATGCACCTCGCACTGAAATGCAAGGCGAGGCCGAGGATGAACATGACGTCAACAACTCAACATGACGCAAAATGGGGGCGGAACAGAAAGCTGCTTTCAATGTTTTGAAGGCCTTAATTGCCTCCGGTGGCCAGTTAGATGCATCATTCATCACACCCAAATGCCAGAGCAATGTGTGCAGGAATTTGAATCGCAGGAGGTGTACCGAGATCATCTGGACAAGTGACCAAGTGACCAAGTGACAAGTGACAAGTGACCAAGTGACAAAGTGAAAAGTGACAAAGTGACCAGTGACAAAGTGACAAAATGACAAAATGACAAAATGACAAAGTGACAAAATGACAAAGTGACAAGTGACAAAGTGACAAGTGACAAAGTGACAAAGTGACAAAATGACAAAGTGACAAAGTGACCAGTGACAAAGTGACAAGTGAGAGGTTGTTCTGGGGAGCTCTACTCCACTGCACACAGTCACATATGAGGAGAGGTCTCGTCGGGACTGCTGATCCTCCTCAGCTTGCTCAAAGCCTTGAGGGTTCCTGAAGATCCTCTGCGTGGAGTTCGCCGGGGTTCAGCTTGGTGTCGGGGTCGGCGGCGTCCTCCTCACTCCAACGTGGCAGATCTTCTGTTGAAGGAAAAAAAAACAACATTTTTTAAAGTCCAGTACCGCTTCTGAAGGACTCACCAAGAGATGCAGGAGCGCTTCAATCTAGCGCACCATCGCTCGCTGGGTGATGTCCCTCCCTACGCGCTGGAATTCTACGCTGCACATGCTAGCACGCTTTTGCGCAGTGCCGAGGCGCATTCCAGCAGCTAGCTACCAAGCTTCTGTGGATCTGATTGGGCCACCATGTTGGATCTCTGCCAAGTCCTCCAAAATTTTGAGCAATCCACGTTGCTTGTGACTGAGCAGTGACAACTCTACAGTCAGCATTACAATACCACTGCTGTGTTTACTGAAGAAATCAATGTTGAAGATGGAAACCGCTGGCATGATGCAAGTGGGGGAATCTGAAGATGAAAACGATCAGCGTGATGATACCAACATCAGGCAACCTGCCTCAGGAAACGCTGGTCCCAGCTATGACAAAGAACAGGACGAGGAACAGCTGGAGTTGGAGCAGGAATTGGATGCCCCCACTGCCGAGGGACAGAGCGGTGCACGTTGGACTTCCACAATTTAGCGGGAATGGACAGCAGAAGAGGAAGAAAGTGATGCTGGTGACGAATATGGTGCATCACAACAATCACAACGCTCACAAGAACATGAAGACAGAGGAGTCTGGCAGGATTCTCTGGCACACATGGCTCAATTCATGCTAGACTGCATTGAACGCGGCCCGCGCATTATTCACTATTCATTATTATTCATTATTCTGGACAACACCAATTACTGGGTTTATACCCAGTTTATACAAACACAATGTTAAAAAACTGATTGAAGAAAGTGTCAGACAGGTCAAAAATGGAACAATTCCAGCAGGCCCTTGAGGATGGAGACTTTAGAGAGGAGATTGACATCCTCCTCCTTCTCTAGCCAGTTGTACGCCGACAGACTGACTTCAGCAAACCCAGGAGGACCAGGAGGGCAGCAAAGAGCACAAGCTGCTGCTAGTGCCCAAAAGGGAATGGTATTGGCAGTGTCCTTGGAGTGGGAACATTTTCTGACACCCATGCAGCAGCCCACAGAACAGCAATCGGGCAGTTCCACGTCCTCCAACACCAATCGCCTGGAGCAGATGGTCAAGGACTACATGTCAGATGGCGTAGCTGTGTTGAACAATCCATCTGCAGACAGACGGTGAGTGTGACAGCACAGAAGGACCATGGCAACTCACTCATAGTACCACAGTTTGATAGTGCTGCCCAAAAAATTATATGAATCCGTGGACCCGGGCAGTACTGGGAAGTGGGAACGCAGATTTTAGTACCTAAACACACGATACAACATGTTTTCCGGGGTCGGACTCTAAGGCACATACAGATGGTCCCGATCATCATCCTCATCATACAACTCTTCTCCTGAGTCTGACCCACCCACCACCTCTGCCACCTGAACATCCCCAGACACAGACCCCTCATCGTCCTCAACATTAACTTGGGATGCTGGCCTGAGCCCGACCTCCTCCTCCACATCAGGCCCCATCATCTCCTCAATGGCAGCCCTCAATAATCGCTCTGGCGCCGGACCGATGGACACAACGTTCTCCTCCGGGGAGGGCTGCTGCTGACCACTGGCTGCTGGGGTGGATGCTATAGCTTGCATGGGGCGTTGGCTGTTGCTGTTGTTGGGAGTGCTGCTCACAGCGGAGGTCTCTGAGGAACTCATGGTGAGATCATATAGTGGTTGACGTTGAGTGAAGTATTACTGATCCCAGCAATATACACACTGAATGGCAGAGTACGCAATGCTATATAGTGGTTGACGGTGAGTGAAGTACTACAGATCCCAGCAATATACACAGTGACTGGCAGTACAATGGTATGGGTGGGTGAGCAGAGTACTACAGATCCCAGCAATGCTATATAGTAATGGGGTGACTGAGTGAGCGGCAGTGTACTACAGAGTGGCAGTAAACACAATGCTATATAGTGTGGCTGAGCGAGCGGTGTACTACTGTTCCCAGCAGACACAGAGTGGCAGTAAACACAATGCTATATAGTGTGGCTGAGCAAGGTACACAGAGTGGCAGTAAACACAATGCTATATAGTGTGGCTGAGCGAGCGGTGTAGTACTGTTCCCAGCAGACACAGAGTGGCAGTAAACACAATGCTATATAGTGTGGCTGAGCAAGGTACACAGAGTGGCAGTAAACACAATGCTATATAGTGTGGCTGAGCGAGCGGTGTAGTACTGTTCCCAGCAGACACAGAGTGGCAGTAAACACAATGCTATATAGTGTGGCTGAGCAAGGTACACAGAGTGGCAGTAAACACAATGCTATATAGTGTGGCTGAGCGAGCGGTGTTCTACTGTTCCCAGCAGACACAGAGTGGCAGTAAACACAATGCTATATAGTGTGGCTGAGCGAGCGGTGTACTACTGTTCCCAGCAGACACAGAGTGGCAGTAAACACAATGCTATATAGTGTGGCTGAGCGAGGTACACAGAGTGGCAGTAAACACAATGCTATATAGTGTGGCTGAGCGAGCGGTGTAGTACTGTTCCCAGCAGACACAGAGTGGCAGTAAACAGAATGCTATATAGTGTGGCTGAGCGAGCGGTGTACTACTATTCCCAGCAGACACAAAGTGGCAGTAAACACAATGCTATATAGTGTGGCTGAGCGAGCGGTGTAGTACTGTTCCCAGCAGACACAGAGTGGCAGTAAACACAATGCTATATAGTGTGGCTGAGCGAGGTACACAGAGTGGCAGTAAACACAATGCTATATAGTGTGGCTGAGCGAGCGGTGTACTACTATTCCCAGCAGACACAAAGTGGCAGTAAACACAATGCTATATAGTGTGGCTGAGCGAGGTACACAGAGTGGCAGTAAACAGAATGCTATATAGTGTGGCTGAGCGAGCGGTGTACTACTATTCCCAGCAGACACAGAGTGGCAGTAAACACAATGCTATATAGTGTGGCTGAGCGAGGTACACAAAGTGGCAGTAAACAGAATGCTATATAGTGTGACTGAGCGAGCGGTGTACTACTATTCCCAGCAGACACAGAGTGTCAGTAAACAGAATGCTATATAGTGTGGCTGAGCGAGGTACACAGAGTGGCAGTAAACAGAATGCTATATAGTGTGGCTGAGCGAGCGGTGTACTACTATTCCCAGCAGACACAGAATGGCAGTAAACAGAATGCTATATAGTGTGGCTGAGCGAGGTACACAGAGTGGCAGTAAACACACTGCTATATAGTGTGGCTGAGCGAGCAGTGTACTACTATTCCCAGCGGACACAGAGTGGCAGTAAACAGAATGCTATATAGTGTGGCTGAGCGAGGTACACAGAGTGGCAGTAAACACAATGCTATATAGTGTGGCTGAGCGAGCGGTGTACTACTATTCCCAGCAGCGACACAATGACTGGGGGGACCCTGGCTAGCGTGGCTGGAGCGCGAACTACCCTGCCTGCCTACCCAAAGCTAAACCCACAGACAAATGGCGGAGATATGACGTGGTTCGGGTATTTATTTACCCGAACCACGTGACAGTTCGGCCAATCAGAGCGCGTTCGGGTCCGAACCACGTGACCCGTTCGGCTAATCACAGCGCTAGCCGAACGTTCGGGGAACGTTCGGCCATGTGCTCTTAGTTCGGCCATGTGGCCGAACGGTTTGGCCGAACACCATCAGGTGTTCGGCCGAACTCGAACATCACCCGAACAGGGTGATGTTCTGCAGAACCCGAACAGTGGCGAACACTGTTCGCCCAACACTAATCATAAGCTGTGCTTAGCTTGCAACCGTATCTGTTATTGATATCTGTGTGGGTTACACTTACACTTGATGTCTATGGCGGTTCGCCTGGTTCACGCAAACTCGAACTTTTGCGGAAGTTCGCGTTCGCAGTTCGCGAACCCAAAATCTGAAGATCGAGTTCTCTACCAATGATATGAAAAATGGTTATACTAATAATATTAATAGAAGATGTAATCGTAACTTACCTCACAAATGGTCTGACATAGTGGTATGTATTATTAATAACTTTTCTATTGGCACAATGTGATTTGTGGCTATGACCAACTACCTCATGTATTGTGCAGGAGAACAGAGGCGCCAAAAGGATAAAAGGAAGCTAAATGAGCTTAAAAACCAAATTCTTGGTAAATAGAGGAGGTAGTGGTGGACTTACCTCCTCCAAGTAGACACACAACGACTGTAGTAAAGACAGTCAATATATTTTATTTATGAATCCAAATATGCAACACGTTTTGCAGGTTTGATCCCGCTTCATCAGGCAATAACAACGGAGCAATAGTACCTGTGGTCAGTAGAAGAACCAAGAATTTGGTTTTTAAGCTCATTTAGCTTCCTTTTATCCTTTTGGCGCCTCTGTTCTCCTGCATAATATTGAGTCCACCCTGGGTGGAGGGTTGAACCCCCTTTTTCTCATCTACAGAGAGTGACTTCTTATTCCTGAGTGGGGTCAGGAAAATCTCCCCACCTGCCTTTACAGTGGTTGCCTAATGGTAACCCTAGTTTGTGAGTATTAGTATTTACTCTATCTAGTACCCATTTACCAATACATATTACACTATTGGGGCTCTTGGTGTTCCTTGTTTTTACCTCATGTATTGTGGCTTATTGAATAGAGTGTCATGCTGGTATAAGCCCCTCTTTGAAAGGGACTAGAGGCTAGACTAGGCTCCTTGCTAGAGGCAAGGAGTTACCCAAATGCATTTAATGCTACACAAGCAATGTGAATAATAGCACTCCATCATTAAATAATGTGAAGCAAGGAACATTGCAGTGATGAGCAAATATAGCCATTTTCACCTTGACCAAAGTTACACAAAAATGTACATATTTTTGCAAAGGTGAGATTCTTCACGTAAAAGTCACTTGGGTATAAGGGAATGTATTTTAATAAAAATGTCCCTCTGGGTCATTCCTAGCAAAAGCAATCCTATTATTAGCAAAGCATTATATTGTAATATGAACACTTTCAGGCAATTTCATTCTAGCTGTGTGTCACGAGGAAAGAAAAAAATCAATCCATATGTCATATGCATAATTGCCAAAAATGACCGCACAAAATGGCTGTGGTATAAGGAAAAGTATAGGCACATGTACTGTATGATGAGAAAATAATATCTTGTGTTTTTTTACAGTCCACCAATTTTCTCAAAAATAAATATATAAATAACTCGGTAATACTAGGAAAAAATATATATGGAAAGGTATTCAAGAAAACAGTAAGTAGTGTCCAGAATCTTTTTTAAATTGGAGCTGAAATGCATTTAAAAATATGAGGTGGCCACAGGTTTAACATCTGGCATTGCAAGATGTTGGCTGATGCCCTCATCAACATTAATGTGCCCAGGACATAACTCTGACCCCCCCAGCTAATCACCAGGAATGAGTGTGGCTAGATGGTCATAGCAGCATGTGTGTATTGTGATTCCAAAGCCCCCAGTATTTAGAATTATTGTGTATGAATCTGAACCTGTGACAGTGGAAAAGGACATTCCATTAAAGAGGAACTGCCAGCCATACTATCCCAGAAAAAAACACACATATATAAGTAGATAAATACTCTACTTGCATACCATATGTATTGCACTGTCCACGTTTTGATTTTAGTGATTTTTCTACAGTAAAAAAAAGAGACAATCCTTCTTAGCATTTCCCATTTTTAACTGTGGCTATTTTGAAGCCAACCCTGATGTCATTTCCTCCCTTACTCTCCTCTGCCTGCTGCCGCAGATGATTGGGTGAAGTAGAAAAATCTTTATTCTTTAATCCAACATCATAGCATACATCTGTACGCTATTATGTTAGATTAAAGAATAAAGATTTTTCTACTTCACCCAATCATCTGGTGCAGCGGGATATGCCTTCGTTTGCAATTTGGCATTGATTTCCCTGCTCCCATTTGTCTGGAGAGTGAGTGTAGCAGCCCTTTTCTTGTTTTCTCCTCTGCCTGGTTGTGTGTGCATTGCCCGCCCTCCACTATAGAAAGTGCATTGTCTCAGCATGAGAAATATAGGCCAATCAGAGAGGAACAGAAGTGTGGGACAGGAAAACAGGGAAAGCCAATCAGGCTGCATTAGTTAAGTCTGAGGGGAAAGTAGAGAAGCAAAAAAGTACAACCCAGCATGCCCTGCAACTTCCTTTGGGCCTGATTCACAAAGCGGTGCAAACTTTTTCGCTGACTTTTTCGCGCGCAATTTGCCGCAAATTGCGCACGCAAAAGTCCGCGATCGTGCGAATTGCGGCAAATTGCGCGCGCAAAAGTCCGCAAAAAATTTTGCACCGCTTTGTGAATCAGGCCCACAGTGCGGCAATGTACAAAATAAGAGTCAGGTAGACTTGGGGATGCTTATTTATCAACAAGAAAGTAATAGTGATTTTAACTTTTGGATTGCCTGGTTAGCATCAGGGTTGCTCATCCGGATCCCGGGTACTCGGGATAACCCGGGTATCCGACCATTTTTACGGTATCCGGATCGGATCCGGATACCTGGGCCACTATCCGGATCGCTATAGCCCCCGGATATCCGTTCTACTATCCGGATCCGGATAGTGTAACTAAAGGGAATGATGTAATTCAGCCAATCAGAGGGCTCCCAGCAGAAGCCCTAACAACCAAGCAACCAATCACAGAGGGGAACCTTGGCCAGTCCCTCCTGTATCTAAGGAGGGGGGCCATGATGAAAAAATCGTCCTTGCTGTGACTGCCACTGAGATAGTTTGTCCAGTGTGTATTGTTAAGCAAGTGCATTATCCCAGTGATAAACCCAGCGTTTTTGAACACCAACAACTGCTGTATATAACACTGTTGTCTATTGTAGTGTAGCTAGTAGTGTTTTATATTGTTGTAATTAGTTAGTGTGTCAGTCTGTGCTGTCTGTGTGAGCTGTGACAGTCTCTGCTGCTGCAGCTTGCAGGCAGCAGCTCTGCTATTCTGTGTCCTAGTGTGCTGCTGTTTGTGCACATAGGCCAGTGCTGGTGCTGCCTTAGCTACACAGTTGGAGGATTACTGTGTAGTGTGTAATTGTATATTGTGTAGTTCAGTACTGCAGTCAGTGCTAGTTGTGTTAGAGTAGTACTGTCTGTGTGTGAGTGACTACTGAATTTCTGCTGTGTCTTCTTGATCTTGAGTGTCAGTGTGACAAACCGTCCGTTAGTGTGCACACTGTGTTCTACTGTGCTCTGTCTGTATTTATCACCCCCCAATTTCAATAAAGTACCCCACATCTATCATACGTGCAGTATGTCTGCTGGCACTGGCAGCCGGGGGAAGGCCATCAAAGGCAAAAAGAGAGGGAATATTGCTGGCACCGTCACGGCGCCAGCAGTTCTGCCATACTGCCCATTCAGCCGGTAGCCACTGGCCGTGGACGCACTGGGCGCCAAGCTGATAGGGGGAGTCACGCTGCAGCCGCGCAGCAGCACGTAGCGTAAATTTTTCAGCAGGGTAGGCGGCGCAAATTGGAGGAGAAAGACGCCGAGCCTGTGATGCAGCTAATGTTGGATGAGCAGGGCACCAGCAGCTCTGCAACAGAGAGCTCCACCCCCACCACCACTCCTGTTCGCAGGAGCAGCAGCAGCCACCCAGCAGCAGTGCATGAGGACTCGTCGTCGGTCATGTCGACCCCAGCAGGCAGCCTACCCTCAAGTGCTGCTGAGTTGTTAAGTCCAGACCCCACGAGCACAATCAGGCCTGTTACCACAGAGGTTGAGGGGGATATTCTTTCCCAAATGGGATTTATGGCTGAGTCACAGATGGTGACGGTGGTTGTTAGGGAGGGGTCCTACTCCTTGCCCGATGTGTCAGACTCAGCAGAAGAGGAGTTGGGGTCCGCAACATCCCATCAGTTGTTTGAGGAGGTGGAGTCTGGCGATGATTATGATGATGAGGTGAAAGACAGAGACTACCACCAACCACAGGAGGGGCATGCTAGCTCCTCTGAGTCTGAGGAGGAGGATACGTCGGTGGGTCTGACACGGAGGATCATGATCTCTGAAATTGGCAGGAGCAGCAGTGAGCAACAGCCTGCTGCTTTTTAAGGGGACATTTTTATCCCCAATCTGGAATTATTTTAATCTGCCATCACTGGAGAGCAAGTTTGTCACCTGTAAGGGGTGCCTGGTGAAGCTGAGCAGAGGTAGCACCCCCGCCACCTATGGCACCTCCAGCTTAATAAAACACCTGGCTGGTAAACATCACAAGGAGCATGAGGAGTTCATGAGGCTGAAGGAAGCTGGCACTGTCAGTGTTCCACCCCAAACCACCACCGGAACCCCCTTTTCAGTTCTCAGTGGTCTTCTCTGCTCCCTCCCCGGCTTCCCGTGCAAGCCAGAAGCGACACCAGACCCTGCTGACCGAGGCGTTTGCTATCAGGGCTCAGCCTCCCAGCAGCCGTTGGATCCGCCTGCTCAACGGCCTGCTTACACAGGCCATGGCCTCCCAGCTCCTCCCATACTCCTTTGTGCAGGAGGGGAGCGACATGCGTGCACTCCTGCAGTGTGTAGCGCCGGATTGGCCTGTCCCCAGCCGCCACTATTTCTCACAGTTGGCCATGCCAGCACTACACTGCTTCGCAAAGGCCAATGTGGAACGTGGGCTTGATCAATCGGTGGGTGAGTGGGTCCATGTGACTATGGACTCGTGGAGCAGCCGGTTTGGGACAGGCCGCTATTTGTCCTTCACCGCACACTTGGTCAGTTTGGTGGAAGTGGGTGAGGAGGGGACAGCAGCATCATCAAGCCAGTGGGTGGTGCCACCCCACAGTAGGGTCAGGGGAAGTTCAGCAAGTTCCTCTGCTCCAGTTCCACCCTCCGGCACACCCTCCGCCACCAAACGCCCCCGCCTCAGCAGCAGTGTGTGGTGTGGTAACAGAGAAGCGTTCTCGTCTGTCCACGCAGTCTGTGGACAGACTGACGTTTCTTAAAATAAACCAGGCTTGGGTGGTCGGTGAATTCCTGGCCCCTGTTGTTGGCAAGAGGGGGAAATGAAGCGGCTGGAAATCGCACTATGCCTGCCTTACTACCACCCTTTACCACCACAACCTCCAGGCTCCGCATAAGCCTGCTTCAAAAATTTTTGACAGCTGTGGTACACTACCAACACACTAGGTGCCATGGTAAACACTATTAATGTGTAATTTTTTTGGGATGTGTCTGTGCTGTCCGAGTTGTGGGGAGGCCCCAACTGCGGCAATACGACCACTTCCTGACTTGAAACTCTTCTAATTTTTGAACTTGCCGTGGTACCCAAGTGCCATGGTGAACTATAATATAAACACTATTAATGTGTAATTTTTTGGGGATGTGTCTGTGCTGTCCGAGTCGAGGGGGGGGGAGGCTGCATCAACCTACTCATCCTGCTGCTCCTGTCTGTGGTACCCACCAACACCAGGGTCCACACAACTATTTATTCTGCTGCCACCAGCTACTACGCCACTCCAACAGCTGCATCTACCTACTCATCCTGCTGCTCCTGCTGCTCCTGTCTGTGGTACCCACCAACACCAGGGTCCACACAACTATTTATTCTGCTGCCACCAGCTACTACGCCACTCCAACAGCTGCATCGACCTAGTCATCCTGCTGCTCCTGTCTGTGGTACCCACCAACACCAGGGTCCACACAACTATTTATTCTGCTGCCACCAGCTACTACGCCACTCCAACAGCTGCATCAACCTACTCATCCTGCTGCTCCTGTCTGTGGTACCCACCAACACCAGGGTCCACACAACTATTTATTCTGCTGCCACCAGCTACTACGCCACTCCAACAGCTGCATCGACCTACTCATCCTGCTGCTCCTGCTGCTCCTGTCTGTGGTACCCACCAACACCAGGGTCCACACAACTATTTATTCTGCTGCCACCAGCTACTACGCCACTCCAACAGTTGCATCGACCTACTCATCCTGCTGCTCCTGTCTGTGGTACCCACCAACACCAGGGTCCACACAACTATTTCTTCTGCTGCCACCAGCTACTACGCCACTCCAACAGCTGCATCAACCTGCTCATACTGCTGCTCCTGTCTGTGGTATCCACCAACACCAGGGTCCACACTAAACTGCATCGTCTGCTGCCACCAGCTATTATGCCACTACAAATACAATAGCCTGCCACCAGCTATCACGCCACTAGCCCACTACAATAGCTTTAATTTTTTGGCGATGCCAGAGCTGAAAACTGCCATGTCCCAGTTGTGCGATTGGACTTTGGACACAATGTGGACTGCACGACCGCTGTCTGGAAGCTAGTCCTGATGTTAATTGACAGCTTTTTTAGCTTTTTTTTCATTTTATGTCCACCAAATAATTAATTAGTATTTCCCTTTAAAAAAAACATGATGCTACATGCATCATTTACCCTAAAATCATTTTAAAGCTATTTAAAGGGCACTTCCGGGTTTTCTATCCGGATACCCGAATAGGTCGGGTACCCGCGGGTAATTTGGTCGGATATTCGGATCGGATCCGGATATCCGCAAGGTTGGATATCTGGGTACCCGGATCTGGATCCGGGCGGGTAATAAAAAGCACTACCCGAGCATCCCTGGTTAGCATCCTTATCACTTGCTTACCAGATAAAACTAAAACATTTATTTTTTATTTTATGCCCGACAGTTACAGTTTAAGTGTATGCCACATCTGTCAGATTACAATTTATGTCCCTATTAATGGAGATTCTCAGCACTACTTTCAAATAACAAAACCTGTGTTACCTTCATATGTTGACAAGGACAGAGGGCAAGATGATAATTCTTCAAGCAAGCAACACAGATGAAGAAAAACAGATGCTTTTACAAGCAGACAGGAAACTACAAGGTGACTAATGTGAATTTTTACAAGAGGATTGTGAGGAAACGCGGAAAAGCCGCCGCGTGTGCCAAGAGCTAGGCGGCTGACTCTGCGTCCTACGCGGCGGTTTGCGCGCATCTGGTTGTGTGGTGGAACGCGGAAAAGCCGCCGCATGTCCTGACAGCAAAGCGGCTGTTTGCATGCAGCAGCATGTGCTTGGTGTGGCTGGGTCTGTTAGTGCGCCTAGGCAGATGGAGAGCTATGCTCGCGCGGGCCTGAATTCAGGACCTTTATACCTGCAGAGGAAGTGTCAGCTGATCAGGAAGGTCAGCTGATTCCTGCAGGATTAATGATTGGCTGAATGGTTCGGGCGGGGCAGCAGAGTCCAGCAACTATATATTCTGCTGCTTATTCAGTTGCTGGTTGTCTGGCGTTGCGATCACATACGTGGGAGCACCCAGATCCGTAGTCAGATCCGCAAGTGTGCCGGGACCAGCTGTAATCCTACACTTAGCTAGTTTCTGTTGATAGCTTAAAGTACTAGTTTGATTGTGATTATCTGTTTTGACCTTTTGCCTGCCTGACTATCCTCCTGAACTCTGATCTTGTACCTCGATATTTCTGATACCCTGTTGCCGAACCCTGCCTGTACCTGACTCCGCCTTTGCCTCTTGATATTGTACTTTATCTGTCCGTGTGTGTACGACCTGGCTTGTCCGACCTCGAGAACCGACCTCACTGTTTGAGGCGGTTCCCCGTTCTATCAGTGACACTTCCTCCAGAGTGTTACTTTTAGACAATCCTTCCTACTCGCAGCCTGACTCCTCCCGTCTTGGAGAGTCCAGGTCTTCGGAAGGAATCCGTGCAGTATACCTTACTGCGCTGAGGCTTAGTCCTCAAAGTGTTACTGTTACACCAAACACTACACTCTACTCAGGTGAACAGAGGTTAGCTGGTATATCGGATTATCGGTGATACTGCAGATCACTTATAATCTGGTATACATCTGTATTCCCAGTGATACTGCAGATCACCGGAAATCAGATCCTCTCTGTGCTTCACCGATCGTTACAAGGATATGAATAAAATGTATTTTACATGCAAAGTTGTTTTTCATGTAAATATTTTTTAATGTGGTGATTTGACATCTGTGGTAATGTGGTGATTTGACATCTAACTATGATAGTACATATGCCCCTCTCCCTTCAATAATGCGATAAGAAAGTATATGATTTGAAATCTGTGTGAACGAATTGGTTTTGGGGTAGGAGTAGTTACTTATTCACTGTCTCCTTTTCCAGCAAATGTGTTTGGTAAATCTGCAGTGAGAAGTTTGGCTATGCCCATGCCCTGCTTGGGGTTATCACTTAACCACCTGAGCGGTCTGGACGAGCTCAGCTCGTCCAACACCGCCGGAGGCTGCCGCTCAGGCCCTGCTGGGCCGATTTTCATCAAATAAAAAGCAGCACACGCAGCCGGCACTTTGCCAGCCGCGTGTGCTGCCTGATCGCCGCCGCTCTGCGGCGATCCGCCGCGAGCAGCGGCGAAAGAGGGTCCCCCCAGCCGCCTGAGCCCAGCGTAGCCGGAACAAAAAGTTCCGGCCAGCGCTAAGGGCTGGATCAGAGGCGGCTGACGTCAGGACGTCGGCTGACGTCGATGACGTCACTCCGCTCGTCGCTATGGCGACGATGTAAGCAAAACAAGGAAGGCCGCTCATTGCGGCCTTCCTTGTTTATTCTGGGCGCCGGAGGCGATCGGAAGAACGCCTCCGGAGCGCCCTCTAGTGGGCTTTCATGCAGCCAACTTTCAGTTGGCTGCATGAAATAGTTTTTTTTTTATTTAAAAAAAACCCTCCCGCAGCCACCCTGGCGATTTAATCAGAACGCCAGGGTGGTTAATGATCACATCATTCATATTAGGTTTATTTTTACGCACTTATGTCTAAAATCACTAAAACAAATCTGTGAGGCCGTTGACATCTATGCTTGAAAAGGATGCATTTTTTTCCTTGCAAATGTTCTATTTAATTTTGGCTTAGTAGAACATGCCATGAATGTGTATTACATGTTTGACACATCCTTAGGGAATCTGTGAATTACTGTTAAATAGGTGATGAGGTTTCCTGGAGACTTGTTAATAGATCTGATTCTGATTCTGATTCTGATTCTGATCTATATACCATAAATAGATATACTGTATGTATGATGTTATGTATTAAGCGTTTTTAACATACAGAGCAGAACTGTACTTGGAACAACTCTCCCTTTTACTCCAGAATACAACACATTATTATTCTCTCCCATGAATTTGTTCTTTTTTTTAAGTATAGTGTTTTGGTTGCTATTTATTTTCATCAATAATAATATTTATACATTTAAAGATTTATTTTTAGGAGCCTGGTAACTCAATAACTAAGCAGTATACCAGAAGTTACTCACTTTAAAGCATACCTGAAATGAGAATAATATGGAAGCTGACGTATGTATTCCTTTTAGTGCTGAATATGACACTTTATAAATTAATATGCTGATCCTGTGCCTCCAACACTTTTAGCCATGGACCCTGAACTTGCATGCAGATCAAATGTGCTGACTGAAGTCTGACTAGATTAGCCACATGCTTGTTGCAGATGTGTGTTTCAAACACTACTGCAGTCAAAGAGATCAGCAGGACTGACAACTAACTGGTATTTATTAAAAGCAAATATATAGAGAGCAGCCACAATATGTCTCTCATTCCAAATATTATTTACACTGATTCAACTTTCTCCTGTTTTCTGTTATTGTGTTATCTTGCTTGTTTGTAAATAATTACATGATGAGCTAAGCAAATATGTTTATTTGTCTAATGTGCTGGTAAAAATTATTCAGAAATATAGAAAATTGTCTTTTTTGATTTCCCATACTGTGTTTCAAATTATGTGTGCGATGCGCCAATATATACAGTCAAAACAATAAAGCAATGCCCTGTTTAGAGACATATCGTCTTTCCCCCGAAAATAGCACCTCCCTCGAAAATAAGACCTAGCTTATATTTCAAGCAAGCTTGAAATATAAGCCATCCCCTGGAAATAAGACATAGCTGGCCGCCTAAAGTCTCCCACTTCGCTCCCTACCTCCCTCTGCAGAGTGGCAAGCGGAGCATTACAGATAAAGCAAAAAACAGTCACCAGCTTCCAACATGCTAGCATTAACATCTCTCCTCAGCAGCGCCCAGCTTCCTCTCCTTGACAACGGCAGTTCTTGTCATATGACGCACGCATGACCCGATGCGTCACATGACGCGCCTGGATCTGCGTGCATCACATGACATGAGCCACCGTTGTCAAGGAGAGGAAGCTGGGCACTGCTGAGGAGAGATGTTAACGCTGGCACATCGGAAGCCGGTGAGTTTCTTTTGCTTTATCGGTAATGCTCTGCTCCCCACTCTGCAGAGGGAAAGGAGGGAGGGAATAGCTATACTGGTCCGGGTTGCCACTGGGGACCAGGACACCAGACTACAGGGACAGCAGGGAGGTATGGAACACGCTGGGGGCTGCCGCTGGGGACCGGGACACCTGAGGACACATCTGACTATGGGGGGGGCAATCTGACTACAGGGGGCATATCTGACTACAGGGGGGGGGGGCACATCTGACTACAGGGAGCACATGCAGTAGTGTCACCCCTCATAATTATAAGCCCTCCCCAAAAATAAGCCCTAGCACATCTGACTATGGGGGGGGGAGGGGAATTAGTATGACAGTGTCTTATTTTCAGGGAAGCATGGTACTTGGATGCTGATAATGACAGAGCTTAACACCTGCCGAATACTGTATATCATTTAGGTATGAGAGATGCAACACAAAATGTTAATGAATGCAAGTTACAATACAAGCCTTTTACAAAGCAACAGAAATGAGGGGTGGTTCAAAATAGGTACAGGATCTGTAAACATTTTTACTTTTAACATAAAATAAACCACTACACTTAAGATATGACAGAGACAGTACATTTAAAAGCAAACGTTTTACTAACACCATGCCAGTCAGTTTACCACATATTCCCGGATTAAACCAATTTAAGCATAAACTGAGCCAAACAGGTAAAAATGGTTGACTTGACAATGAACCAAGAGAGCCCACCATTCCTTCCTATAGATTTCCACATGACCCATCCCGGATCGAACATGCCGGCAATGAGTGTCTAAGATGACCTCCCACCTCTACTGGTTTGCTTCACTGCACTCTCTGCACTAATCTGAATATAATTGAGGTTTTTAAGAAAAGGACATTTTTTGGTTCAAAAAGTCTTGATTTATGTTCAAGCATTTACTGTCCATTCCTTCCATGTTGGTTTATGGACTTTTAAAAGTCAACAAATTATAGGAATCAACTTCTCACAGTACATATCAATTTATTATTCCAAAGTACATAGAAAACCCCCCATACCCAACTCCCTCCCCCCTAAAAACAATGCCAACTTCAAGAGGAGCGCTCCTTGCATACCTCACTCCACACCCATACATACATACACTGCCCTTGGCCAGGGACTCAGGTGATTTAAATTGTTGGGAAACAGCGTGACTAATGGAATCACAGTCCTTCATGTGAGAACCAGTCTCTTATTGCAGCACCGTTAACACTGTTCTTCTGCAATGCTGCTTAGAACCACCTCAATCCACATAAGGATCTGTTCCCTGTCATCATATCCAGAACATGTCCTGCTTGTACTGCGCTATCACAGCATGATCATACGCGCACATGTTTCAAACAGTGTCCTTTCAAATCAACACTGCCAAGCAGCACTCACCACCTCTTCATTCCTCGTACTCCTCCACTTCAAAGTCCAGTCAGGCTTATATCCGCGGCGTCCCACGGTATATGCTGCCACACTTGTTGGTAATGTGGATCACGAGGAAGTCTTCCCTGGCTGGCCAGATTTATCTGTACGAGTGGGCTAGAGGACGCCTAGCTTCCATGCTCACTCCCAGACGGCTGATAGCCACGCCCGCATACGCGTTACGCCCACTACGTCACGTGGGCTTCCTCAGTGCCAGTGCTGTGGATCTAGAGAGGCGTTTCACAGCCCCTTTTATCATCATACTGCCCTCCTATTAGGCGGCTTGTACACGCATTTGCAGAGGTGTTTTCTCTCTTCTGCTGTTTCCATATCGCTTACCAGTGATCATATTTGAGAATCTGTGATATACTCATCTGACATTCATCAGCATTCAACAATTGCAACCCACCACTTCATAATACTTCTTACTATAATCCGGGTTTATTGTATTCCACTTTCTATTCTCACTACTGGAACTACTCATCACATAGTTAAAGTCTGTTATATATGTTACGGCCAGAACCCGAAGTTTGGCCAGAACTAGAAGTGGCCGGCCACTTCGGGTTCTGGCCGGCCAATGCGCGAACTGGCCGCTGCGCTGCGGCCAATGTGAGAAATGAAACAATTCCTGTAAGGTTTAATGTGATGTTTTGACCGCAGCGCAGCGGGCAAATGTATCACATCTTTACTTTGTTCAATGGCATTAAGCCGCCCGGCTTTTTCCTCTGCCTCTCTCTCCTCCCCCCCCCCCGCCTCTCTCTCCCCTTCTCTTATGGGCACAGCCGGGCGGGGACACGCGTGTCCAGGAGAGTCGTTCCTCGCGGCAGGAGAGCAGAGCGGGGAGGCTGCAGACATTGCTTCTGCCAGCACCCGCTCTGCAAGAACGGCAGGATTCCCCTGCCGCGACGAACGACTCCGGAGGGACACGCGTGTCCCCGCCCGGCTGTGCCCATAAAGAGAAGGAGAGAGAGAGGCGGGGGGGAGGAGAGAGAGGCAGAGGAAAAAGCCGGGCGGCTTAATGCCATTGAATAAAGTAAAGATGTGTGATACATTTTGCCCCGCTGCGCTGCGGTCACAACATCACATTAAACCTTACAGGAATTGTTTCATTTCTCACATTGGCCGCAGCGCAGCGGCCAGTTCGCGCATTGGCCGGCCAGAACCCGAAGTGGCCGGCCACTTCTAGTTCTGGCCAAACTTCGGGTTCTGGCCGTAACATATACATAAGTCACAGTTCATTTTATAGGGAGTAATCAGGAACATAAATTCACGCAGTTTATTTCTTCTGTTCAGACAGTATGCATTTAATCTACTATATACTCCCTACTAAATCATTCCCCAATAATTCAAATGTATGTACACAAATTACATTAATTAATTCTATAATCACTAATATAGTGAACGTATACGACATGTGGCTCCAAGTACACAGGCAAGACTGGGTCCACCATATAACCATCAATCAGGCAAAATTACTGCCAGATTGAAGTCAGTGTTCAATCCCCTTGGATACAGGGTTCCTAACGTATATATCCACTTACTTTCTACCTGGTATAGCAATCTATCATAGTCTCCTCCCCTTGGGCTTGAATCTCATCACACTGGGGTCACTGTTATGAAAACACAGCAAAATGTGTCCCTAGGGGGCTGTCTTCCTCAGCATTATTTATATTAGCAACGTGTTCCCCTATACGTTTTTTTAATAGTCTCCCTGTCTTGCCAATGTACTTTAAACCACATGGACAAGTTATCATATACACTACCATTAGTGGCACGTAGCGTGACCAAGCGTCAGGAGACGCGAAACGGCCGTCGCTCGCCACCTCTGTGCCTCCCACCCACCTCCTTTCCACAGACCAGCCATTTGGATGGACACGTAAGCTTCACATCAATGTTCAACCCTCATGTTGGATTTTGCACGCTGACACGCTGAGATGTACTTTTTGACTTGTACCACTGTCACTACATGAGATTAAAACCCTGGACGGAAGGTGCACGCCTTTGTTTTCTTTCAATTATTACTTGAACTGTTTCTACTTGGTGTTGGCGGAGCACACGTCCAGTGTCAGTGGATTCAAGTGTAGCTAGTGCAGACCTGCTGGACTGTGAGGGTATTGTTTGTGTTCCTCACTCACTGAATGGGATGTGCCACACCTACCACTTTGATCTTTAGAGCTACTATCATATACACTACCCCTACTGTATTGCAATTAATCAGGGTCCTTATCTCATATTGTTTGTCACCTTTGGCGTTTTCAAAGGTCTTAGTCTTATGTACCAATTTGCAGTAGGAACACCCACCACATGGGTACATTCCAACTGGTTTGGGGCCTAAAAAACCCCTTCCTTCTAATCCTGACCTCACTGGCCTTGAATTGACTTCAGTCCTGACAAGGGCATCTTTTAAATTTGGTGCCCGCCTTGCTGTCATTGAAGGGTAGGGGCCTACTATCTGTGCAAGGACGGGATCTCGTCCCATTATATGCCAATGTTTATTTAGAATCTCCCTTAATTGTGGCCAATGTGACCCATATCTGGTTATTACCCGCACCTGATCCTTATCATTGCTTTTTCTCATTTTCTTTAGGGATATTTGTTGATCCAAAAGTCAATACAATACTGTAGTTGGAATTTTGTTTGTGCATAAAAACATGCTGAATGAATTCTCTGTAATTTCATAATGCAATTTAATATACCGTATATTATTGTATACAGTATAGTTGCATTTAGATACACTACATTGTCTATTATTTTTTTTAAGTCATTAGTGTACTTTAAAAATCTCATGGTCATATTATAAATTGTACTAAACCACAAAAAAAGTTGCCATGAGGTATATATAAAAACCAAGCAGAATCCTTAAAGGGGAACTTCAGCCTAAACAAACATACTGTCATTAAGTTACATTAGTTATGTTAATTAGAATAGATAGGTAATATAATCTCTTACCCACCCCATTTTAAAAGAACAGGCAAATGTTTGTGATTCATGGGGGCTGCCATCTTTGTCATGGGGGCAGCCATCTTTTTGGTTGAAAGGAGGTGACAAGGAGTAGGAGACACAGTTCCAACTGTCCTGTGTCCTGATCACCCCTCCCAGCTGCACGTGCTAGGCTTCAAATGTCAAATTCAAGATGTAAAAAAAAAAAATGCACCAAAACAGCAGAACGAGAACAACAACATCAGAAATCCCATCATGCTTTGCACAGCATTAGGGGAAAAATGCCTGGGCAGTTTTCTTCTGTGCAGCTAAAAAATGAGGCTTGTATAAGAGAAAAAAGTTCTGATGCTGTGAAACAGTTAAAGAAACACCAGGCCTTTCCAGTGCTGCTGAGTCAATTTTTAGTCTGGAGGTTCACTTTAAGAATTATACTGCATTCCAAACAATACAACGTTTATTGATTATTCTCTGCTGACAAAAAATATACCAGTAAAAACAGGATAAAACAATGCTCCCAAAGCCAATTGTAATCAGGCAACCTGCAGCTGGTGCTTGGATATGTCAAAAATCAAATATAGTACCTCAGAGGCAAGCGAATAAACAATGTGCAAAAAACTTGAAACGTGATTGGCCTGAGCACAATGTACAATAGAATCAGTGCAGACGTGGAAATACTCACAATATAAATAAAGCTCAGAAAAAAGTGTGCAAATATGCAAAAAGAACCACAATAAATATGCGCAAATCGTATGCAGAAATATAAACATAAACATCTGCCCAATGAGAGAAGGAAAAACCTTCACTGCAATAGAAAAGTGCTGCTAGTTCAAGAGATTGTAATGCAGTACAATAGTTAACAGTGAAAATCGGCTTACCAAGGAGGGATCGGCTGACAGGGGAGCAATATCATAAATTGTTTCTCAATTTAAAACTCTTGATGAAAAACGGTAAACTTTAAAATACATGTGTACACTCCTTCTAGTTCTGCCTGTCTGGATGTCGCCATCACTGCGGTTGTGATTGGTGGATGCTGCTTCTAGTCCTGCCATGTGGATGTTACAATAACTGTGGTCGCTATTGGTAATGCTCCTTCTAGTGCTGCCTAACCTGTCTGGGGGTTGCCATCACTGCAGTTGTGACTGGCAGACACTCCATCTAGTTCTGCTGTACAGGGGCGTAACTAGATTTAATAGGGCCCCCCCCCCCCTGCACAAATGAAAGCATGGGGCCTTGGTCCCTGAACCCATGAGGGTCATGTGATTGTGAGTCAGCGAATGGCAGCAGGGAGTGTTTTGCTGTGAAGCAGCGTCTGGAAGCCGAAAAAAATGATAGCTACTCGCTACTCTGTATGTCGGGAGGAGGTGGCAGGGACTATTTTGAGCAAAAGGAGATTTATTTTTGTGAATTGGCTGCACTTGCAGTTGGGGAGAGGGAGGAGGGGCCCCCAAAGCCTGTGGGCCCCCCTGCGATGGCAGGGGACGCAGGGGTGATTACTACACCCATGCTGCCATATGGATATTACAATAGCTGTGGTTACTATTGGTAACACTCCATCTTGTTTTGCTGTGGTTGCTCTGAGCAACATCCTTGTCTTGTTAAGGCCTCTTGCACACTGCATGCATTTCCGATTCCAATTCCGCTTTTTAATCGTTTTTTACCTCCGATTCCGATTTTTAATCTTTACTGCATGCTGCGTTTTTTGATCCGTTTTTCTGTTGAATGTATTCAGGGAAAATCGGAATTGAAAATCGGAATCAGAAAACAGATTTGCAGTGTGCAGGGAGCCTAATTGTGGCAGTTTCCAAAAGCTCAGAGTTGTGGTCGCTCTGAACAATCGTCGTCCTTGTTTCTTGTCTGTCTACTCCTGGGGCTTCACAAAAGTGTGCTAACTGACAGCACGGGCGTTTTCACGTGAATTTTCGTGTTGCGCGCGATCGCGAATTTTGGCGTGAAACGATAACGTTTTCGTGCACAAACGCAAATGTTCGCTAGAAAACAATATCGATTTTGTTATTGTTTCACGTGAAAATTCGCTATCGTGTGCAACACGAAAATTAATGCGAAAACGGCTGTGCTATCAGTTAGCACTCTTTTGTGAATCAAGCCCCTGGTGCCATCTGAGTTGGCTCCTCCACACTGCATCCCACACTTCTTCCTTTTATTACCCAGCACTGGCTGTTGATGCCTAGTGGGTTCTGGCAGTATCTCTGTCTTCCTCACATCAGTCATACCTTGTGCACTTGAAGGTCTGGATGTAACCGAGTGCTGAGATGAGGCACTTTTCATCCTTCGGGGATTTGTCACACAAGGTGAAGCATGATTGGGGCATAGAGGCTGAACTGAAGGCAGGGAATCTGCCAGGCCTCACACCTTGAAAGTTTATTCACTTGCAGGTTGAGCTGTACAGATGGCAAACTGATTTAAATTTTGACATTAGACTCTTAATAATGTCACATTGTTGATAAGAAAAGAACTATAACACTGGTAAGCATTATGCTAACTGCCCATCTCAAAATCTTTTTCAGATTTTTTTTCTTATAGCACAATGTTTTCTGCTGTTACACATTCTCGCTTGCTCTGTCTAGTGTACTGTGAGGGTTTCTACATGTTTGTTTGGCCTTGATTCTGATTATCTTTCAAATTCAGTTCATATGTTGAACTGCTCGTGCTTCTATGCTCCACATTGTTGTATGTTTTGCACATTGTACAGTGCTATTGAATATGGAATTTGTTGGCGCCCTAAAAAAAAAAAAAAAAATTCCTTTGGTATACAGTATAAATATAGTATACATACACTATACATATACGGTAGCACATTTTTGGAGTAATTAGGCTTTTGGCAACATTTACATTATTACTATGTATTTTTTGCCTCATTATGTACAGTGGTTAACATGTTGTTTTGTTTGGCTGTTGAACTGTTAATCTTACAAGGTTAACTAGCTATAGACAGGTTGTATTCTTTTTGTTTATTTATTCCTGACAGCGACTTCTTATTTTGTGTTTTGTTTATTTGCGAGTTCACTGACCTGTTAAAACAACATTGGATTGCTCTGCTTTCCAATAAATCAAAGTAAAAAAAAGGTTTTATTTTGGCTTGGGTGTCCTTTTGAAAAAGGTTATTTTGAAAAATGCAAAGGCTCTACAGTATTGAGATAGTAGTCACTGGAGAGATACAAATGAACACATACAGTACAATGTATATACAGTAGAATCTCAGAACTCAGTTAAGCAGAACACTCAAACAACCACATAAAAAAAACTCAGTCTTTTAAGACCCACACAATTATTTTTACAGTTCAGTATACGGAAATACAACTGTGTTACATTAAGTTAAGTTATTCCTGATTTGTCTAAGTTTGTCATTATTTGTTTTCATTTGTTATAATTACTCTGTTTCAAAATTAATACAGATTCAATGATTTGTATATGGTATGAGTACAGTATTAGTATGGCTTATTTTTAATAGTAACTCTCAAGAAAGCAAAAACCACATTTATCTGGCATATAGAGGCAGGGCCGCCGCCAGAAGGGTACTACACATACTGGAGTATGGGACCCTGAGCAGTGACTGGGGCCCACCCTCCCTGCTGGGTGACATACATTTAACTGTTTCCAGGCTCCAGCAGTGTGCACTGGACAGAAAACAGGAAAAACAGTCAGCTTCAGAGATTAGGAATTCCCCACTCAAACACACAAATGGTGTTTTTTCCTCCCTATCCTTCCTTTTTTTCTTTCAATCAGAGCTGAATTCCTCTGTTATTATCTCATTAATTCACTGGCTAGCCAGACCAGGGCATACCATGTTTAGCACAAATAAACAGGAGGGCATCCCTGTAAGCTGGGTAAATGCAATTGTTCTTCTGATAGCTAGGCAACAGGTCAGATTAGAGCAGTACAGAGAAGAACATTTTGGAATCATTTGATTTTGGATCTTGAGACAGCAAATCAGCTGTCCTCCTGTTCTTCCAATCTTACCTTTATTGCCATTTATCTCTAGTATCCCCATTGTGTTTTGGACCAGATTAAGACATAGGACCCTATTGCTGCAAGTCTAGAACGCTGTCTTCTATCCCCTACCCCTCTCCATTCTTCCCTTCTCTTTCTGTTTCTCCCCTTGACCTCTTCCTTCCCTCCTCTCCTCCTCTCCTCCCAGTCTCTAATATTTCCATTATTCTCTTGCTATCTCCATCTCTAAAAGAATTCCATTAGTGTGTCACCCTAATTATTATAAGTATTTATCTAGCATAGTCATAGTCTAATGTCTTACCTAATTATGGTTGTTATTATTATTATTATTATTATTATTATATGAAACCACAAAAAACAAATTGGCTCTTTGGTGCATACAAATCAATAACCTTTATTAAACATATCAAAATATGATATCAAATACGTCATATATTTAAAAAGCATGCTTATCAAAGTGCATAAAAACAAGTAATTTGCCCATATTTCCAATAGAACTTTGTCACCATATTGCCTTGATCTTATCTATATGTTGTAACGATCGGTGTCAGCAACCAGAGAGAGAATCTGATCCTTGGCAATCCGCAGTATCCACAAGAATACAGATATACCCGATTATTGAGGATCTGCAGAATCGTCAATAATCAGATATGTCTAACCTCTAGACACCTGAGAGAGTATAAGTGTTTGGTGCAACAGTAACAACTCTGAGTAAAGACCACCAGAGGAGCTGGCGGCCTATACTGCTGAGGAATTCACCCCTGACAGTGGGTGATATTCCTGTAGCCTGTGGACCCCTGGGCGAGGGACAGAGACTGGGTGCAGGAAGCCCTGCTGCTAATATGCAAGGAATTGCCCTGAACTGGGCTAGCGTAACACAGTAATAACAATACTAGTCTGAGGTGTGAGGTCCGTAGTCACAACACCCTGGAACTAGTCTGGAGCATAAAATAAATGATAATACAATTCCCTAGTCTTGGGTGTAAGTTCCGTGATCATCAACACCCTGGAACTAGTCTGGAGTATAACATAAGTGATAATAAAATTCCCTGGTCTTGGGTGTGAGTTCCGTGATCATCAACACCCTGGAACTAGTCTGGAGAATAACATAAATGATAATTCAATTCCCTAGTCTTGGGTGTGAGTTCCGTGATCATCAACACCCTGGAACTAGTCTGGAATATAACACAAAGACAATACAGTTCCCTAATCTTGGGTGTGAGGGCCTTGATCTCAACACCCTGGAACTATGCTAGAGAATACACAGAAGATATACAGTATTCCTAGTCTGGGGTGTGAGGGCCTTGATCTCAACACCCTGGAACTGGTCTAACAAATAAACAGTACAAGGTAATCTGACTCAGTGTGAATTCCCAAGTCCTCTTGGTTCAAACACACTGTAAGGATCTGACTATGGTCTGAATGCTTCCACAAAGTGTTTGCAATGACAGACAACCAGCAACTGACAAGCAGCAGAATATATAGTAGCTGAACTCTGCTGCCCCGCCCGAGCCACTCAGCCAATCATAAGTCCTGCAGGAATCAGCTGATCTTCCTGATTAGCTGACACTTCCCCTGCTGGTATAAAGGTCCTGAGTTTAGGCCCGCACGCGCGTAGCTCTTCCATCTGCCTATGTGCACTAACAGACCCAGCCACACCAAGCGCATGCCGCTGCATGCAAACCGCCGCGTTGGACGCGGAAACGGCCGCTTTGCTGTCAGGACATGCGGCGGCCTTTCCGCATTCCACCATACTACCAGACACGTGTCTGTGCGTGCAAACCGCCTCACTGGATGCGGAGTCAGCCTCCTTGCTCTTGACAGAGGTGTACCGAACGGTTCGCCGGCGAACGGTTCCAGGCGAACATTGGGGGTTCGCGTTCGCCTGCGCCAGGCGAACTTTTCCGGAAGTTCGATTTGCCCCATAATGCACTATGAGCGTCAACTTTGACCCTCTGCATCACAGTCAGCAGGCACATTGTAGCCATTCAGGCTACAGTAAGCCCTGGAGCCCCACCCCCCCTTATATAAGGCAGCCTCCGGCGGCCATTACAGTCACTCGTGTGCCTGCTAGAGAGAGGAAAGGGACAGCTGCTGCAGACTTTTTCTCTTAGGGACAGATTAGTTAGGTTCTAGGCTGCTTTGCTTGTTCCTGACTGATAAATATTGCTTTTAAAGCACCCAGCAACAGCTCTTTTCAGAGCTCAACCTGTACATTTTTTTTTCCTGACACTTTTGTTGCATGCACAGCCTTGCTAATTGATAGTGTGTGTGCCACTGCCAGTAGCCCAGCACATTCAGTGACTGACTGCCTGTGTGTGTGACAGGGAGATGCACATTGTACTACACAGTACTGCATATACCCCAGTACCTGTTGTGTTTACTTAACCCACCTCATCACTGCATATACCTAGCTTTGTGTTGAGTGAACCCAGCTCACTGCATCTAACTACCCAGTACCTGTTGTGTTTACTTAACCCACCTCATCACTGCATATACCTAGCGTTGTGTTGAGTGAACCCAGCTCACTGCATCTAAGTCTAACTACCTGTTGTGTTGAGTGAGAACCCACCTCACTGCATCTTAAGTACCTTTACTGTATACTGTTCAGTGAACCCAGCTCACTGCATCTAACTACCCAGTACCTGTTGTGTTTACTTAACCCACATCATCACTGCATATACCTAGCGTTGTGTTGAGTGAACCCAGCTCACTGCATCTAACTACCTGTTGTGTTGAGTGTGAACCCACCTGGCCACCTCACTGCATCTAACTACCTGTTGTGTTGAGTAAGAACCCACCTCACTGCATCTTAAGTACCTTTACTGTTGAGTGAACCCAGCTCACTGCATCTAACTACCTGTTGTGTTGAGTGTGAACCCACCTGGCCACCTCACTGCATCTAACTACCTGTTGTGTTGAGTAAGAACCCACCTCACTGCATCTTAAGTACCTTTACTGTTGAGTGAACCCAGCTCACTGCATCTAACTACCCAGTACCTGTTGTGTTTACTTAACCCACCTCATCACTGCATATACCTAGCCTTGTGTTGAGTGAACCCAGCTCACTGCATCTAACTACCTGTTGTGTTGAGTGTGAACGCACCTGGCCACCTCACTGCATCTAACTACCTGTTGTGTTGAGTGAGAACCCACCTCACTGCATCTTAAGTACCTTTACTGTTGAGTGAACCCAGCTCACTGCATCTAACTACCTGTTGTGTTGAGTGTGAACCCACCTGGCCACCTCACTGCATCGAACTACCTGTTGTGTTGAGTGAGAACCCACCTCACTGCATCTTAAGTACCTTTACTGTTGAGTGAACCCAGCTCACTGCATCTAACTACCCAGTACCTGTTGTGTTTACTTAACCCACCTCATCACTGCATATACCTAGCCTTGTGTTAAGTGAACCCAGCTCACTGCATCTAACTACCTGTTGTGTTAAGTGTGAACCCACCTGGCCACCTCGCTGCATCTAACTACCTGTTGTGTTGAGTGAGAACCCACCTCACTGCATCTTAAGTACCTTTACTGTTGAGTGAACCCAGCTCACTGCATCTAATTACCTGTTGTGTTGAGTGTGAACCCACCTGGTCACCTCACTGCATCTAACTACCTGTTGTGTTGAGTGAGAACCCACCTCACTGCATCTTAAGTACCTTTACTGTTGAGTGAACCCAGCTCACTGCATCTAACTACATGTTGTGTTGAGTGTGAACCCACCTGGCCACCTCACTGCATCTAACTACCTGTTGTGTTGAGTGAGAACCCACCTCACTGCATCTTAAGTACCTTTACTGTTGAGTGAACCCAGCTCACTGCATCTAACTACCCAGTACCTGTTGTGTTTACTTAACCCACCTCATCACTGCATATACCTAGCCTTGTGTTGAGTGAACCCAGCTCACTGCATCTAACTACCTGTTGTGTTGAGTGTGAACCCACCTGGCCACCTCACTGCATCTAACTACCTGTTGTGTTGAGTGAGAACCCACCTCACTGCATCTTAAGTACCTTTACTGTTGAGTGAACCCAGCTCACTGCATCTAATTACCTGTTGTGTTGAGTGTGAACCCACCTGGCCACCTCACTGCATCTAACTACCTGTTGTGTTGAGTGAGAACCCACCTCACTGCATCTTAAGTACCTTTACTGTTGAGTGAACCCAGCTCACTGCATCTAACTACCTGTTGTGTTGAGTGTGAACCCACCTGGCCACCTCACTGCATCTAACTACCTGTTGTGTTGAGTGAGAACCCACCTCACTGCATCTTAAGTACCTTTACTGTTGAGTGAACCCAGCTCACTGCATCTAACTACCTGTTGTGTTGAGTGTGAACCCACCTGGCCACCTCACTGCATCTAACTACCTGTTGTGTTGAGTGAGAACCCACCTCACTGCATATAGCTAGCATACCCCCGAGATGGACAAAATGGACAAACCAGGTAGAGGAAGAGGTAGAGGCAGACCCAGAGGAAGGCCACCAGGCACCGGCAGGTCTGTGGCTGTGCGAGGTGGTGTTGCTGTGATTTCATGCGGACCTGCCCCAAAATACAGTGCTCAGAAGAAGGCACGTGCCATCACTTCCCAAAATCGTGAGGAGGTGATTGAGTATTTAACACAGAACACCTCATCTCCCGCAGCCACCAGCGCTACAACAAGCACCACATCCGCTGCATTTGACACTTCGCAGGAGTTATTTGGTGGTGGTGGTGAAATCACTGATTCCCAGCCACTACTGCAACAACAACAAGAAGGCGCAGGTACACCACCTCATACGTCTGAGTTAGGTGGCGATAGTATGGACGTAACGTGTGTGGATGGGGATGATGGTGGACCACCTGAGGTTGGTGCACTTGAGGAGGTGTCTGAGGAAAGCGCAGCTGGCCAGGAGGATTATGATGACGATTATACGGATACCACATATGTTCCCGGTAGAGGAGATGACCAGGGGGACAGTTCAGAGGAGGAGTCAGAGAGGAGTAGGAGGAGACGACTCCATGATAGAAGCAGAGGAAGCTCGTCCTCAGAAACAGCTGGGGGCAGTGTCCGGTGCCATGTATTGTCAGCTATGGCCAGGGAGCACACATGCCCTTCAACGTCAGCTGCTGCTGATGCCACCGTAGCGCCATCACCCCAGGGGGGCTCAGCGGTTTGGAAATTTTTTCACGTGTGTGTCTCAGATCGGAGCAAAGCCATCTGTTGTCTCTGCCAGCAAAAATTGAGCCGTGGAAAGGCCAACTCTCACGTAGGGACAAGTGCCTTACGAAGGCACCTGGAGAGAAGGCACAAACAGCTATGGCAAGAACACCTGAGTAAAAGCAGCACTCCTGGAGGCATAGTTACTGAGAAGAGAAGTCGCCTAAGTCACGACAGTGTTCAGTACCTGACCTTTATCAAAATGAATGAGGAATGGATCACAGAGGGCTACTGCACGACCGAAGACTAAGTCAGTCCACTCCCCACACACAGCATCTCTGCCTGCAGGCCGCTTGACTGCCTTCTCCGCCACTACCAACAGGGTCCAGGACTCTAGGCGGATTCCTGAATTTTTAAGGACACTAATTTTTCTGGTGCGTGTACATGTGCCCATCCCCCTTCGTGATCATTACCTTGCCGCGGTGAAGGGGCTTGCGCATCACAATGAAGCAATGACCGCCGGCTATTTGAGTGTCTCGGGTGGGGGTGGCACACAAAAGATATTAAGGTCGTTGCTTCATTGTGGTCAGACCAAATTTGATCAGCTGGAAAGTCACTGTTCTGTCATTCAGCTACATCAGACGGGTAGGCATATGGGCTGAAAAGCCACCATCACCTGCACTCTCGTCATTGTGCGCAGCAGTCCAGCACGGCCGTCACTACACAAACAGCTGTTTGCAGTCACTGCATACCTTTCACTGCATCTGTGACTGCACATTATACCTGGCAGTCAGTGCATAACTTGCACTTGAATGGATACACTTTCAAACAATTTAAAAATACAACCATCTAAACTTTCAAACAATTTAAAAATACAACCATCTAAACTTTCAAACAATTTAAAAATACAACCATCTATCATTTTCAAAAATTTTTTAAAAAAGGGCAAAAAAACTTGCCCTCCGTAAAACATTCTTGGCAAATGCTTTCGACTTGGTTTGTCTTCCGCTGGCTCAAGGGTCCATCTGACCACAGATGCCTGGTCGGCAAAGCACGGTCAGGGCAGCTACAGCATGGGTCTCAGCAGGCTGCCACTTCGGGCCGGAATCCAACCTTCATTCCCCGCGGTGACAATGGCAGGCTTGCCCTCCATAACGGATTCCCGTTAAAGGATTTAAAGTTAGTTAATTTCAATTAGGGCCGCAAAAGGTCCTCCTGAGTCCTGTATTGTTATTTTTGGTCACTACCTCGGGGCAGGCGTGCATGCCTGCCTGCTTCCCTCCTTGCCTGGATGTGTGGTGGTAGACGTTGATCAGGCTCCAACTCCGGAACGTAATACAAGAGGGAGCTCGTCCTCAGAATCAGCTGGGGGCAGTGTCCGGCGCCATGTATCGCCAGCTATGGCCAGACAGCCAACATGCCCTTCAACGTCAGCTGCTGATGCCACCGTAGCACCATCAACCCAGGGGGGCTCAGCGGTTTGGAAATTTTTTCACGTGTGTGTCTCAGATCGGAGCAAAGCCATCTGTTGTCTCTGCCAGCAAAAATTGAGCCGTGGAAAGGCCAACTGTCACGTAGGGACAAATGCTTTACGAAGGCACCTGGAGAGAAGGCACAAACAGCTATGGCAAGAACACCTGAGGAAAAGAAGCACCCCTCAAAAGACAAGCAGCGGAGAACAACCGTGGCAGCCGTCACAGGGGGCTTCTGCTGCTCCACGTTCCCATGGTATTGTTCGTGGCTGGGGGGGAGGAAGAATGGATACACTTTTAAACAATTTAAAAATACAACCATCTAAACTTTCAAACAATTTAAAAATACAACCATCTAAACTTTCAAACAATTTAAAAATACAACCATCTAAACTTTCAAACAATTTAAAAATACAACCATCTATCATTTTCAAAAAAATTAAAAAAAGGGCAAAAAAACTTGCCCTCCGTAAAACATTCTTGGCAAATGCTTTCGACTTGGTTTGTCTTCCGCTGGCTCAAGGGTCCATCTGACCACAGATGCCTGGTCTGCAAAGCACGGTCAGGGCAGCTACAGCATGGGTCTCAGCAGGCTCCCACTTCGGGCCGCAATCCAACCTTCATTCCCCGTGGTGACAATGGCAGACTTGCCCTCCATAACGGATTCCCGTTAAAGGATTTAAAGTTAATTCATTTCAAATACACAGCAGGGCCTCGAAAGTCCGCCTCCTGTATTGTTATTTTTGGTCACTACCTCGGGGCGGGCGTGCATGCCTACCTGCTGCCCTCCTTGGATGTGTAGTGGTAGCCGTTTCTCAGGCTCCACACCGGATTCCATCCCTCATTCCTCGGCCATTACCCGGGGTCACAAATGACAGACTTGCCCGCCTCCATATGATTCTCGTGAAAGGAATGTGGTGTCATCTTTGCCCGCCATAACTGGTTCTCGTTAAAGGATTTAAAGTACATTCATTTCAAATACACAGCAGGCAGGGGCGTAGGAATAGGCCCTGCAGCCCCTGCGCCCACGGGGGGGCCCGCCCCCCCCCCCTGGGGCCTGCTCGGGGCCGTTTTGTGGGTGCTGGAGGGGTGGCAGCATGAGGGGAAAGCCTTGCCCACAGTCGGCGGGGAGAGGGGTAGTTCCCCCCTCTCCCTCACCTCGGGGCTCTCCCCTCTGCGCTCCCCTCCAGCTCGTAAGTGTCTGTGGGGCTGTGGTGGGCAGCGAGCGGCGGGCAGATACATACCTGCTTCCGTGCGTTCCATCGGAGACTTCTCCCTCTAGCGGCTGACGTCACTTCCGGAAGTGACGTCAGCCGCTAGAGGGAGAAGTCTCCGATGGAACGCACGGAAGCAGGTATGTATCTGCCCGCCGCTCGCTGCCCACCACAGCCCCACAGACACTTACGAGCTGGAGGGGAGCGCAGAGGGTAGAGCCCCGAGGTGAGGGAGAGGGGGGAACTACCCCTCTCCCCGCCGACTGTGGGCAAGGCTTTCCCCTCATGCTGCCACCCCTCCAGCACCCACAAAACGGCCGCGAGCGGGCCCCGGGGGGGGGGGGGGGCCCGCTCAGAAAATCTGCAGGGGGGCCCGGTGGGGCCTAGTTACGCCCCTGACAGCAGGGCCTCGAAAGTCCGCCTCCTGTATTGTTATTTTTGGTCACTACCTCGGGGCGGGCGTGCATGCCTACCTGCTGCCCTCCTTGGATGTGTAGTGGTAGCCGTTTCTCAGGCTCCACACCGGATTCCATCCCTCATTCCCCGGCCATTACCCGGGGTCACAAATGACAGATTCGCCCGCCTCCATATGATTCTCGTGAAAGGAATGTGGTGTCATCTTTGCCCGCCATAACTGGTTCTCGTTAAAGGATTTAAAGTACATTCATTTCAAATACACAGCAGGGCCTCGAAAGTCCTCCTCCTGTATTGTTATTTTTGGTCACTACCTCGGGGCGGGCGGGCGTGCATGCCTGCCCGCTGCCCTCCTTGGATGTGTAGTGGTAGCTGTTGCTCAGGCTCCACACCGGATTCAAACCTCTCATTCCCCGGCCATTACCCGGGGTCACAATGGCAGACTTGCCCGCCTCCACAGGATTCTCATTGTAGCGGTACTGAACAAGTACACAGCAAGTAGAAAATGTAAATTAAAAACAAAATGTAAGCTTTTTAACAATGCCATGGAAAGTTGAGAAGGAAGTCACACATTACCTGACATCACTGAGTGAGGAAGAGCAATCACGTCATGTTGCGCAGTAGTCCAGCATGGCCGTCACTACACAAACAGCTGTTTGCAGTGCGTTACACAGTGAGTTTGGTGTGTCAGTGTGAAGCAGTACTCTAATTACACTCCCTGTTTGATGTATACACATGCAAGATGTTTGAAAGCACGTTAGGCCTGCAATTTAGCATTCAATGTGATTTCTGCCCTTAAAACGCTGCTTTGCGTCACATCCAGATTTTTCACCGGGACTTTTGGCATGTATCCCACTCCGCCATGCCCCCCTCCAGGTGTTAGACCCCTTGAAACATCTTTTCCATCACTTTTGTGGCCAGCATAATTTTTTCTATGTTTCAAAGTTCGCCTCCCCATTGAAGTCTATTGCGGTTCGCGAATTTTTCCGCGAACTGAACCTTCTGCGGAAGTTCGCGAACCCGGTTCGCGAACTGAAAATCGGAGGTTCGCAACATCTCTAGCTCTTGACAGACGCGGCAGCTTTTCCGCGTTTTCTCACAGTACCCCCCCCCCTGAGGAGTGGACTCCGGACATCTCCTTCCTGGCTTTCCAGGATGTAAGTTAGAGAATTTTCTTTTTATCTCATACTCAGGCCGGCCATCAATCAACCCAGGAAGGGAGGGAGTGGAATCCACCTGCAGAGCTGACCCGGGCAGGTACACAGGAAATGATTTCTTGTCAGCCTGTTTTTTCGGTGGTAGAATGGTTTTGGGCCCAAAACCCCTGTCTAAAGCGTCTGCTTTGGGGCTTTTGTTATCAGATCTATGCATGAGAGGTAAGCGTGAGGAACAGGAACCATTAGAAATATCTGTACACTGTCCTGCCTTTCCTGCGACCTGTATCCTGGTTTTATCTACCTCACCCTTCTTCAAACAGTACTCATGACAATGGGCTGACCAGTTCAGCAGCTGTCCTGAAGCCCAGTCAATCAGTGGAGAGTGAAGTTGTAACCAGGGCATACCGAGAACAACAGCAGAGCCTTTCATCGGCAGGACCAGGAACTGTAAACTCTCTTCATGCAATGCCCCTAAACAACATGACAGTAGGGGGGTTTGGCAAAGAAACTGAGCACTGCGCAATGGAGAGTCATCCACTGTAGTGACCGAAATCTGCCGGTCGGGTGCAGATAACGGTATCCCCAAACTTTTGGCAAAATCGTAATCTATGAGGTTCGCTGACGAACCCGAGTCCACCATGGCTTCTGCGGACTTGGTCCGACCTTTCCATGTAACCGAACAAGGAAGGATCAGCCGACCGTCGTTCAGGGATGAACCCTGCTCACCTATGGTTTTGACTAATCCTAGGCGATAGCATTTGTCTGGCCTAGTGGACCCATGTAAAGCGTTCTTCTTTGGGCTCCTGCGACTCTTTTCCCCCAGACTGAACCTTGTGTACCCAATTTGCATAGGTTCGCCTGAGGGTGAGGGAGACCGAGAAGAATCGTGTAAGATAGACCTTCTGGCCACTCTACCATGAACCTGTCTCTGGTGGCGCAACCGGCGATCTATCTGTATGGCCAAAGAGATTGCCTCATCCAATGATTCAGGCTCAGGATGACCTAACATCACCTCATGAATGGTATCTGACAATCCGGCCAAAAAACAGTCCAGGAGAGCGAATGCGTCCCATCTAGCCGAGACTGCCCACCTCCTGAACTCCGCAGCATAATTCTCTACCGGACCTTTGCCCTGACGTAGAAGCTTGAGCTTCCATTCAGAAGTCGAGGCGATGTCCGGGTCATCGTAAATCATCGTAAATCATAGCCATAGCCTTAAAAAATTCATCGACCGAGGTCAGGGCCTGATGCCCAATAGGAAGACCATATGCCCAGGTCTGGGAATCCCCTGACAACAGAGTCTTAACCACCCTGGCGTTCTATTAAGATCGCCAGGGCGGCTGCGGTAGGGTTTTTTTTTAAATAAAAAAAAAACTATTTCATGCAGCCAACTGAAAGCCCACTAGATGGCGCTCCGCAGGCGTTCTTCCGATCGCCTCCGGCAGCCAGAAGTAACACGGAAGGCCGCAATGAGCAGCCTTCCGTGTTTGGCTTCTCCTGTCGCCATGGCGACGAGCGGAGTGACGTCATGGACGTCAGCCGACGTCCTGACGTCAGCCGCCTCCGATCCAGCCCTTAGCGCTGGCCGGAACTATGTGTTCCGGCTGCGCAGGGCTCAGGCGGCTGGGGGGACCCTCTTTCGCCGCTGCTCGCGGCGGATCGCCGCAGAGAGGCGGCGATCGGGCAGCACACGCGGCTGGCAAAGTGCCGGCTGCGTGTGTTGCACTTTATTTGATGGAAATCGGCCCAGCAGGGCCTGAGCGGCAGCCATCGGCGGTGATGGACGAGCTGAGCTCGTCCATACCGCTAAGATGGTTAATAAATGTAATTCTCTGTGCCTCGGTTCCAGACGAGTTAGGTCTTAACTCAAAGTATGATAACACTCTATTTCTAAAGTTCCGAAAGTCAGATCTGTCACCAGAAAACCTTTCAGGTACAGGCATATGTATG
Organism: Hyperolius riggenbachi; assembly: GCF_040937935.1. NCBI lineage: Eukaryota > Metazoa > Chordata > Amphibia > Anura > Hyperoliidae > Hyperolius > Hyperolius riggenbachi. Next base: position 231,265,349 of record NC_090650.1, read on the forward strand.
CCTGTGCTAAGAGGAGATCGCACTGATTGAAGTTCCTGAATAGCCCCAAAGATCTGACATATCTGGGTCTGTTGGTTCAAAACTGCCGCGGAAAGTTGGTTTACCGCGGTAGTCAGGACTTCAACATGGCTATACAGTGCGTCCATTTGGGTTCGGTCTGTCATTCTGTAACGATCGGTGTCAGCAACCAGAGAGAGAATCTGATCCTTGGCGATCCGCAGTATCCCCAAGAATACAGATATACCCGATTATTGAGGATCTGCGGAATCGTCAATAATCAGATATGTCTAACCTCTAGACACCTGAGAGAGTCTAAGTGTTTGGTGCAACAGTAACAACTCTGAGTGGGGACCACCAGAGGAGCTGGCAGCCTAAGACTCCTGAGGAATTCACCCTTGACAGTGGGTGATATTCCTGTAGCCTGTGGACCCCTGGGCGAGGGACCAAGACTGGGTGCAGGAAGCCCTGCTGCTAATATGCAAGGAATTGCCCTGAACTGGGCTAGCATAACACAGTAATAGCAATACTAGTCTGAGGTGTGAGGTCCGTAGTCACAACACCCTGGAACTAGTCTGAAGCATAACATAAATGATAATACAATTCCCTAGTCTTGGGTGTGAGTTCCGTGATCATCAACACCCTGGAACTAGTCTGGAATATAACACAAAGACAATACAGTTCCCTAATCTTGGGTGTGAGGGCCTTGATCTCAACACCCTGGAACTATGCTAGAGAATACACAGAAGATATACAGTATTCCTAGTCTGGGGTGTGAGGGCCTTGATCTCAACACCCTGGAACTGGTCTAACAAATAAACAGTACAAGGTAATCTGACTCAGTGTGAATTCCCATGTCCTCTTGGTTCAAACACACTGTAAGGATCTGACTATGGTCTGAATGCTTTCACAAAGTGTTTGCAATGACAGACAACCAGCAACTGACAAGCAGCAGAATATATAGTAGCTGAACTCTGCTGCCCCGCCCGAGCCACTCAGCCAATCATGAGTCCTGCAGGAATCAGCTGATCTTCCTGATCAGCTGACACTTCCCCTGCTGGTATAAAGGTCCTGAGTTCAGGCCCGCGCGCGCGTAGCTCTTCCATCTGCCTATGTGCACTAACAGACCCAGCCACACCAAGCGCATGCCGCTGCATGCAAACTGCCGCGTTGGACGCAGAAAGGGCCGCTTTGCTGTCAGGACATGCGGCGGCCTTTCCGCATTCCACCATACTACCAGACACGTGTCTATGCGTGCAAACCGCCGCGCTGGACGCGGAGTCAACCTGCTTGCTCTTGACAGACGCGGCAGCTTTTCCGCGTTTTCTCACATATGTATATCTGGGAAGAGGCTGCAGTCCTCTAAAACCCAATATCAAAAAAATCGTCCACACACAGTCATCTGGTGCAAACATTGTATGTTAAGAATGGATACTAGGAAAGCTCCATGACCAAAACAGGGACCCAGCCGCAGTCCGTATTGCATGAAGAAATGTAGTCATCCACAAGAAGCATACTAAAGCACCATATATACTTTAATCCAGAGTGATTGGAGCAGATGGAAAGAGCATCCATTACTTATAAATCCAAGCCAAGGACCCAATTGCAGTCCATAGAAAAATAGACTTGTCAACTTTATAGGACCCAGTAGCAGTCCAATTGTGATGCTGTAATATTAAGGGAGCACCCAATTGCAGTCCTTTCACCTTCTATTGCTTGTCCATCAGCAATGGCATGACAACAGCAATAGATAGCTTATGAAATAACTTGTGTTGAAGTTTGCAGTACTTGATGGCCTTACAGCATAGCAGGATTAATATACAGATATGCTAAGTTAGTAGACATATGCAGCAGCATGGATAGCTCTTCATAGCTGGAAAGCGCGTGTATATCCCAGCATGTTTCAAACAATGTACAGTCGGTCATATATAGTTACCAGATTAGTGACCATGATAATGATCTCTTGTATAAGGCTGCAGGCATAACAGGGTGACCAAGAAGCCCATTATGTGACTAGTTTCACTGTAACCATTGACGGCCTCTTCAGGGAAGGGCTTGTGTAATGGCGCCATTTTTTATATGTTTAATAAAGGTTATTGATTTGTATGCACCCAAGAGCCAATTTGTTTTTTGTGGTTTAATATATTCATTGTTGGCATGGTGCATGCAAATCTATGGTTAGGATTTATTTTAGAATTTTCCTTGATAGTTATATATATGAGGTCCGCCTGTGCATACGTCAATAACTTTGTTGTCTAATATTATTATTATTATTTATTATTTGTATTTATATATCACTGACATCTTCTGCAGCACTTTACGGAGTACACAGTCGAGTCATGTCACTGACTGTCCTGAGAGGAGCTCACAATCTAATTGTACCATAGTCATAGTTAAATGTCCCACCATATTATTATTATTATGTATTATATAACACTGACATCATGTTTCTTTTATGGGGAAACACTGCTTTTTTTTGGGGGGGGGGGGAGGGGGCAGAGGGAAGACACATCCTCTGCTTTGATAGGACAATATTAAATAAACCTGAAACACTAATACATGTAAGAAAATAGCAGTCCACTGCTACTCCAGGCAATAAGTATAAGGTTTGGGCCCTCCCTAAAAATCTTTATTTTTAGATTAATCAATGTATAACTTGAAGTAAGCAAAAACTGCACAGCTTCTTTTGAGTGAGACGTTCTTCTTATTTTTATTATATAATCTGTAGTTAATCTTATAATATTGTACCACACTATTTTTTTATTTTATTGTTTTACTGGTTAGGCTGGTGATCACTCTGTATATTAGTATGATCATCTATTTTTTTTATTATGTATAGGCCCCTAGGAGCTCACTTTAAATTTTTATATTCTAGGATACAGATTGTAATGGTGTTGAGGTACAGACTAACCAGCAAGCTCATGGTGAACCAGAACTTATTGGAGTGTGTAAGGGACTACAATGGTCCTAAAAGCCCCCTACTAAGATGTTAAGAAAAACAAAAGTTTGCTTTCTCTAAGAAAAACAAAAGTTTGCTTTCTATCGCAAATTCTTTCAGTTTTAAGAAAGCAAACTTTTGTTTTTCTTAGCATTTTAGTAAAGGGGCTTTTAGGACCATTGTAGCCCCTGGCCCTTACACACTCCAATGAGTTTTGGGTCACCATGAGCTTACTGGTAAGTCTGTACCTCTCGGTGTTACAAGCCCTACTCCATAGAGCCAAATTAATCCATGCCATGCACTGATGAGGATCAAACAATCCGAAACAGTCTGTATGCATGTTGGATTATTATGGCTCTGTACAAATTAACAAGCTGACACATCATTGCATTCCAGCGGTTCTGGAGGTGTGTTTAGCTACTAAGGGTAACAATGGTTAATTTGCATATATTCAGCAGTGATGCACTGGGAGACATCTCAAGCTCACTCCAACCTGAATTCTCGCAAATTCTTTCTGTTTTAAGAAAACAAACTTTTGTTTTTCTAATGATGTTGAGAAACACTGGTCTGCAGCATATTACATACAGTATGTATTGCAGTGGAACTGATATAGAATACCCAGATCGAAAACCGGTAAAAAGGGCGCAGGAGCCCTTACAGAAGAAAGGCAGCGCGGTGGCGTAGTGATTAGCGCTCTTGCCTTACAGTGGGTCCTCAGTTCGAATCCCAGCCAGGTCAGCATGGAGTTTGTATGTTCTCCCCGTGTCTGTGTGGGTTTCCTCTGGGCACTCTGGTTTCCTCCCACACCTCAAAAACATACAGAAGTTAATTGGCTTCCCCTAAATTGGTCCTAGACTATGGTGCGCACACTATAGAATACATACATAGACATATAACTATGGTAGGGACTAGATTGGGAGCTCCTCTGAGGGACAGTGACAAGAAAATATACTCTGTACAGCACTGCGTAATATGTCGGCGCTATATAAATACATACAAATAAAAGATGTTGCCATAGGCACCTATAATAAAAGACGAGATTAGCGGCAGAAAGAGGAAATTTTGGTGCATGGCTTGTGTATGCTTATTTTGACTTTTAATTTTCAGTTCAGGTTTTCTTTAACCACTACACTATCCAGCCACAGAGCACTCGCCCCCAAAACACTGCATGCAGCGCCTTTGCGATTAATCTAAATCATGAATGTATCCATAGGGATACATTGTAGCAGCGCTTTGCTGATCGCCGGTGATCAGCAAACTGCTGAAGAATCGCCCAAGTGTGAACCAGCCCTTAAGAGTTAGGAGAAGGGGTAGGGTTAGGTACTAGGGGTGTGTGGGGATAGGCACCACTGGAGGGGTTTCTTAGGTTTAAGCACCACCAGGGGGGTCTTAGGGTTAGGCACCACCTGGGGAAAGTTCTGTGTGAGAGTAGGGTTAGGTTTAGCTATAGTAAAATGTCAGTAAACATTACCAATATTTTACTTTATAATCGAGCAGTAGAATTAATTTTAGCGATATACTACTGGTGGTAATTCCCTGCACCCTTTTTTCCAGGCATCTTTATTTCATGTATGCTACCCAGATAGCTCATGGTGACCCAGAACAGTTATACTTACAGGACTTCTGAGGTGGACTAGTATAAACTATTTTTACTCACCTGGAGCTTCTTCCATCACCTATCAGCCATTTCAGTGCCTCGCCGCAGCCCTGGTCCTCCTTCAAATCCTGCTGGCCACCTGTGATCATAGCTAGGGATGCTCATTCGGATTCTACGGAAATGCAATGTCCGAAATTCCGATCGTAAATTGCATTTCCGCATCGGAATGCAGAAATCGGTAATTCAAGTGCTAAAGTCGGCGGATTTTTACTGTAATGTAAAATGCAGAAAATCTGCATCTGCCTATTTTCTGCATTTTACATTACAGTAAAAATCTGCTGACTTTAGCGGTTAATAGCAAAGCCCCCTTAAGCCCTAGAAACAATTTTCAGGGTTTATTAAACAGAATCTTCTGAACAAGATGCAAAAAAAAAAGTTTTCAAAAAGACCTTTTAGTTTTTTAGAAAATCGATGTTAAAGTCGGGCGGAATTTCCGCGATTTCCGGCGGAAATTCCGCATTGGAATGCGGAAATTGGTAGCGGAAAGCAGAATCGGTAATTGGTAAATGACGGAATGCGGATTTACCGCGGAATCGGAAATAGGCATTCCGACCATCCCTAATGATAGCGACCTGCCGGCAGGGTCGATTCTTCTGCGGCTACAACATCTGGCGCGTACTGTGCCTGTGCACAACTACTATGCGCCAGATGGTGTGGACTCGAATGCCTGCGCAGGTGCAGAAGAGACGACCCGCCGGTGATTATACTCTTTCACCTCGGGAGTCCTTTAACCAGCTGAGCGGTCTGGACGAGCTCAGCTCGTCCAACACCGCCAGCGGCTGCCGCTCAGGCCCTGCTGGGCCGATTTTAACGAAATAAAAAGCAGCACACGCAGCCGGCACTTTGCCAGCCGCGTGTGCTGCCTGATCGCCGCCGCTCTGCGGCGATTCGCCGCGAGCAGCGGCGAAAGAGGGCCCCCCTAGCCGCCTGAGCCCAGCGTAGCCGGAACAAAAAGTTCCGGCCAGCGCTAAGGGCTGGATCGGAGGCGGCTGACGTCAGGACGTCGGCTGACGTCGATGACGTCACTCCGCTCGTCGCTATGGCGACGATATAAGCGAAACAAGGAAGGCCGCTCATTGCGGCCTTCCTTGTTTATTCTGGGCGCCGGAGGCGATCGGAAGATCGCCTCCGGAGCGCCCTCTAGTGGGCTTTCATGCAGCCAACTTTCAGTTGGCTGCATGAAATAGTTTTTTTTTAATTTAAAAAAAACCCTCCCGCAGCCACCCTGGCGATTTAATCAGAACGCCAGGGTGGTTAATAAGAGCTAAAAGAGACCAAAAAGCCCTCTAAAGTTCTGAGTGTGTGTCTGGCTTTGAGGGGCATAAACAGACGATTTGCATATTTGGGAGTAAGACATCATGGGAAACCACATTTGCTCTCTTAAAACTGAATTACTGCAAATGCCTTTTATTTTAAGAAGGCAAAATTATATTCAGTGTAATTGATGTAACAGTTGACTCTGAAAAGGTGTTGACGGGGCCAAAACGTTTCTGTTAGACAAAATACATTTGCTATTTGGAGGGATTGGAATCCTTTCTTAAAAGGAAAAATGGCTTCAAAGCTTCAAGCCATCAGCAGAGGAGTTGCTACTTATGATTATGTTGCTTTCTCCTGAAATGCAAAGATATACATCTATATACCACAGTCTCTGTGGGGAAGCAACATGCTGAGGGAATTGGATAAAGTGAGTGATGTGAGTTACTGTGTTAAATCACTCTGTTACTGAAAGCTAAATCCAAAACAAATGCTCCCATTCCTCTATGTGACTGCTTAATTTTAGAAGAAGCTATTTGTAAACTGCTAGGAGTGAGTATTAAAATGAAATAATGTAGGCCAATGACATTGTAAAATGTTTGCATAAATACTTGTGCAGTTATTTATTAAGGTGTCATGCACACTAGACACATCAAAACCTGACTGAAAAAACTGACAAGAATTTACACAGCTGTGTCAGTTTTTATGTCAGATTTTGAATCCACATTACAGCCTTATTTGTTGGAGGTGAGCAGAAACTGATACCTGCAGTGTATATAGTGGAAACAGTACCATTAAATAGCACTGAATGGATCTAGAGAGAGGTGAGAGTACATTGAGAGGAATGCTGCAGTCACAACATGTCAGCATTTTCATGGGCACTTTGCTCAACGCACACCATGTGCAATCTTATGGATTAAAAAGCATGTGTCTGCAGCTGCACTTAAAGCAAACATGAAGCGATGTAAAATTTAAGACTTAGATACTTACCTAGGAAGAGGTCCCCTGTGCTTCCAAACACAAGCGCATCTTGTGGCTGGATATTGTACTGGTTACCCTTAACCTCTGACACACGAGACCTGGGTTTGAATCTTCAGGGGCAAACCCAGGATTTTTTAAGGGGGGGGGGGGTGGGATTCCTGAAAGGTCTCCCTCAGCCACGTACAATACAGTATAATAATATGGTAGGACATCACATCATGCTGGGTACACATAATGCAATTTCCCGCCCGACCAGCCAACAACGGGATCGATCAGGAGCTGTTTGGATACAGATAATGAGGACAGCCAACATTGGTAATGAAGGACATTTCTTCAGAGCTGCTCCATGCTGTGTACACACACTGATGCTCGATTCTTTGCACTCTCACTGCTGCTACATCTAAAGACAACTGTAGCAGAGAAAGAAAGAGGGCAGTGCTGTGAGCTGCAAGATGCCTGCAGATATTCTGGTTTCTCAACTTGTGCCTGTCCCCAGCCACTGCACTGGCCCTGGTCTCAAGGGGGATTCTGGGCAACTGTAATCCCCCCTGCATTTGCCTATGATCTTGGTTCTTCCTGTTCAGTAAGCCAGCACCTATTCAGTAAGGAGTTCCTGGGCAAGACTCCCCAACACTGCTACTACCTACTGAGCACGCCCTAGTGGCTGCAGCTCTGGCGTTTTGGGTCCACCAGGAGAAAAGCATGATATAAATGTTTTGTGTTTTTTTTTTTTGCATTGCGCAGTAGAGGATGACCTGGCACCTCTGCACCGTCGGGGACCGGGAGCCAGCAGTTGAGAGTGGAGCTGCGGCAAGGGACATATCGGCTGCTAGGGACTGGAGGAAACCCTGGGTAAGTAGCTGTCATTTTTTTTTCCAGCTCGGATATTCCCTTTAACCTCCTTGCCGGTTTTCCAGACCTGAGCTCGGGGTAGAAAAAAGCAGCTGCTATCGGTGATCCCGAGCTCAGGTCGGGGTAGGCATTGCAGAGCTTTACCTGTAGTTGTGGAGTCCCGCGCGCGATCTCGCTGCGCAGCGGGACTCCAGCCTCTCTCCCCGGCAGTGTGGGGTCTTTCCCTGGCCGCCGGGATCCCCCATGTCCCCGCTATTCTTCCGGGGACCCGGCAGCCAGTTGGAGCAGCGCAGCCGTGGTGGTGGCAGCAGAGCGGTGGTGGCAGCGTGACGTCATCGGGGGCGGGCTAACATTGAAAACGAACTTCTCTATATTAGAGAAATATAGAGAAGTTCGTTTATATGTATATTAGCGCCATCTTGTGGGCAAAGAGAAAACTGCAGCCCAGGAGCCCAGGAAGGTAATTTTTTTTTATTTTGCTGCAGATCTCCCTGCCAGAATGATTTTTTTCAGGTTTTAGGGTCTGAAAGAGTGAAAAAAAATTGCACCACTTTTAGACCCTAAAATCTGGAAAGAATCAGACCGCCAAGGAGGTTAAATATTTGATATAGGCAATACATGGATATAGTGGATTTGATGTAGTTAATTTATGCTTTATATGCTACTGAAAAGCTAAACATGGCAGTAAATATATAAATCTAAGTAATCCAATGCATGAAGTCTCCAAAAGCAATTTAATGATTTGGAAATAATTACTAAGACTAGACAAACATTATAATGAGTATAATAGGAACCAAGTTTGATGAAAGTCATGACAAAATAATGAACTTGGGTCTTAACAGCGTGTTTATAAAAGATCAGCTAGATGCTGCAGAGGGAAGGCGTTCTTTGTTTGCAAAATAATCGCTTAGATTAATTGAAATCATGTTATGATTTCTGTTTCAAAATTTTTACGAATATAAACTTTAGTAATAAATTATTTCCTTTTTGCAATTAGAGCATCTAATACAGCATTAATTTTAGATGAGAATATTTGTAGCTCTCTCTATTTTGCACATTTTTGCCCTTCATAGTACTAAAAATTTAATTGCGACATTTAAAGAGGAACTATAACCAAGAATTGAACTTCATCCCAATCAATAGCTAATACCCCTTTTCCATGAGAAATCAATACCTTTTCTCGAATAGATCATCAGGAGGGTCTGTATGGCTGATATTGTATTGTGGTGAAGCCCCTCTCACAGAGTGAAGTCTGGACCTAGGTCCTGACAGTTTCCTGTCTGTGAACCTCATTGCATTGTGGGAAATAACAGCTGTTTTGTACTGTCAAGCAACCAGTATCTCTCTCTGAGCATATGTATATCTATTAAAAAAAACAATCTTTTAGCCTAGCGCAATGTTATTGGGTGTGGTTATAAATAATGGCAGTTGGTGCTGTTTAGTTTTTTTCTTGTGTGCCAGTAGTAAAGATGATGACATGCAGGCTCATTGTGGAGACAAACAACATGAACAAATAACATGGCGAATGTCAATCAATAAATCTCTCTTCTATTTTTAACTTCTCACTTTGCAATGTATTCATCCCCCCCCCCACCCCCTTTTTTTTTTATTTTTACTAAACTTCACCTTTAACCACTTCAGGACCACAGTCATTCTACCCCTTAAGGACCAGGCACTTTTTTTCCATTCAGACCACTGCAGCTTTCACGGTTTATTGCTCGCTCATACAACCTACCACCTAAATGAATTTTACCTCCTTTTCTTGTCACTAATAAAGCTTTCTTTTGGTGCTATTTGATTGCTCCTGCGATTTTTACTTTTTATTATATTCATCAAAAAAGACATGAATTTTGGCAAAAAAATGATTTTTTTAACTTTCTGTGCTGACATTTTTCAAATAAAGTAAAATTTCTGTATACATGCAGCGCGAAAAATGTGGACAAACATGTTTTTGATTAAAAAAAATCAATTCAGTGTATATTTATTGGTTTGGGTAAAAGTTATAGCGTTTACAAACTATGGTGCCAAAAGTGAATTTTCCCATTTTCAAGCATCTCTGACTTTTCTGCGCACCTGTCAGGTTTCATGAGGGGCTAAAATTCCAGGATAGTACAAATACCCCCCAAATGACCCCATTTTGGAAAGAAGACATCCCAAAGTATTCAGTGAGAGGCATGGTGAGTTCATAGAAGATTTTATTTTTTGTCACAAGTTAGCGGAAAATGACACTTTCTGACAAAAAAAAGAAAAAAAAAAAGTTTCCATTTCTTCTAACTTGCGACAAAAAAAAAATGAAATCTGCCACGGACTCACTATGCTCCTCTCTGAATACCTTGAAGTGTCTACTTTCCAAAATGGGGTCATTTATGGGGTGTGTTCACTGTCCTGGCATTTTGGGGGGTGCCTAATTGTAAGCACCCCTGTAAAGCCTAAAGATGCTCATTGGACTTTTGGCCCCTTAGCGCAGTTAGGCTGCAAAAAAGTGCCACACATGTGGTATTGCCGTACTCAGGAGAAGTAGTATAATGTGTTTTGGGGTGTATTTTTACACATACCCATGCTGGGTGGGAGTAATATCTCCATAAATGACAATTGTTTTATTTTTTTTACACACAATTGTCTATTTATAGAGATATTTCTCCCACTCAGCATGGGTATGTGGAAAAATACACCCCAAAACACATTATACTACTTCTCCTGAGTACGGTGATACCACATGTGTGGCACTTTTTTGCACCCTAACTGCGCTAAGGGGCCCAAAGTTCAATGAGTACCTTTAGGATTTCACAGGTCATTTTGAGAAATTTCGTTTCAAGACTACTCCTCACGGTTTAGGGCCCCTAAAATGCCAGGACAGTATAGGAACCCCACAAATTACCCCATAGATTAGGGTCTAATCTGATGGGTAACAGTGACAGGTGGTGATAGGGGGTGATTGATAGGTGATTGATGGGTAATTAGTGGGTGTTTAGAGGAGAGAATAGATGTAAACAATGGATTTGGGAGGTGATCTGATGTCGGATCTGCGGGCGATCTATTGGTGTGGGTGGGTGATCAGATTGCCCGCAAGGGGCAGGTTAGGGGCTGATTGATGGGTAGCAGTGACAGGGGGTGATTGACTGGTGATTGACGGGTGATTGACAGGTGATTGACAGGTGATCAGGGGGGATAGATGCATACAGTACACGGGGGGGGGGGGGGGTCTGGGGAGAATCTGAGGGGTGGGGGGGTGATCAGGAGGGGGCAGTGGGCAGGGGGGGGGGGATAAAAAAAAAAATAGCGTTGACAGATAGTGACAGGGAGTGATTGATGGGTGATTAGGGGGGTGATTGGGTGCAAACAGGGGTCTGGGGGGTGGGCAGGGGGGGTCTGATGGGTGCTGTGGGCGATCAGGGGGCAGGGGGGGGGGAAATCAGTGTGCTTGGGTGCAGACTAGGGTGGCTGCAGCCTGCCCTGGTGGTCCCTCGGACACTGGGACCACCAGGGCAGGAGGCAGCCAGTATAATAGGCTTTGTATACATTACAAAGCCTATTATACAATGTAAATGCGGCGATCCGGGTGCTAGTAACCCGCCGGCGCTTCCGAACGGCCGGCGGGTTACTACGAGCGGTGGGCGGAGCCAGTCCCCGGCGGCTGATTGCGTCACGAATGACGCGATCGCCGCATAACCACTCCCGCAGCCGCCCCCGCCGATGGGCGTATTGCAGACGTTTGGGCCCGGACTTTGCCGCCGCCCATCGGCTGGGGGCGGTCCTCAAGTGGTTAAAGGGAACTTGAAGCAAGTAGAATTATTTAAAATAAACTGATAACGTAGCTGCAAATGAATACTACACACTTACCTCGCTGTCAGTTCCTCTCAGAAGCTCACCATTTTCTTCTTACAGTGATCCCTTCCAGTTCTGACAATATTTTGTCAGAACTGAAATACACCAGTTGCTGTCAGTTATATATCAGCAGCTGTCAGTTACAACTGAATGTGCAAGGTAATGTCCATGTTTCCCTATGGCTCTAGTGGGCAATATTACAGTTTAACAGTGTGCTGACCAGGAAGCTGTTAGGGGGTAATGGCCATTTTTAAAATGGAGGACAGAGAATTCCATTGATCACAGTGGACAAATGGGACGCAGGAGAGGAGAAAGAGATTGAGGAGTAGACTACACAGGAGGTAAGTATATCCTGTGAATGGTTATTTTGATTTTTTATTTTCAGTTCAGGTTCTCTTTAAGCAACTTCCACATCAAATTCCTTGTAAGTGCAAACCTATTTGGCCAAATAAAACTGATTGTGATTATGATTTATCCCATGTGTGCAGTTCATACTGTTTATTATGTTTGTGCACACATTGCTTATATACTGGGCAGAATTTCTTTTTGTTCTTGTGGTTGCAAGCCCTTGATACAAGCCCTTGAGAAAGCAGGTGTGGACTCCTGCGATACTTGTGGGGCAATCCTTGGGATGTTTCCTGGACCTCCTCCTGGCTGCTGACTACAATCATGGCATTCATTTTACTATGGACCCGGTGTAGTATCACTGTATTCCGCACTCCATTGCACTATTGCACTACTGTCTAGTACATTTGTATGCTGCTCCATTCAGATATGTACTTAGTAGGTTTAGGTTGTATGTTTAAGGATTGTATGTATTTGGGGATTTCCCTTTTGTACAAAATGTTTTTTTAATGTTTGCATTAAGCACTTTTTTGTCTAAAGGTTTCATTACCTTCAAATGTATGCACTTTGAACCCAGGTTCTATAATTAAAGCAGTTCTTTTGAACCGTGGATATGAAATATTTATTTATACTTTGCTAAGGATTGCCAAAGGAGGTTTAATATGTCTGATTTTAAATGGTTTAATGTGGTTGAAAAATATTTTGAAATAAAGCTGTAATTGAAATACTTTCCAACGGATGGTGCTGTGATTTGACCATTCTTTTCTCTTGTCCTATAATTCGTATTGTGGTCAATGCACATGTTGGGTGGATAGTGCGGCACACATTATTTTGCTTGTCTACAATGATTTATGGAGCGGAGTTTTAATAAGTTAGTAAGTAAGGTGGATGTTGGTGAGCTCAGAGTCCATGTTCTTAGTACGTGTTAATTTTGCTTTACTTTGCAGATCTTCTAACACCTTGGTTTCTGTAGCAATCACAATCACATGTAGAGATGGCCCGAATGGTTCGCCGGTGAACGGGAACTGGCAAACTTCCGGGGTTCGCGATCGCGGAGAACCGCAAACTTGTTCGATTCGCTCCCATAGTGCATCATGAGTGTCAACTTTGACCCTCTACATCACAGTCAGCAGGCACATTGTAGCCAATCAGGCTACACTCCCTCCTGGAGCCCTGCCCCCCCCCCTAATAAAAGGCAGGCAGCGTCAGGTATTGGATTCACTCGTGTGCCTGCAGTAATTAGAGAAGGGAGAGCTGCTGCTGCTGCTGCAGAGAGAGCTATAGGGAAAGCTTAGTTAGGCTCTTGTTGGCTTGTTAGCTTGCTCCTTGCTGATTCTTATAGCTAAAAAAGCACCCCTCAACAGCTCTTTTGAGAGCTAATCTTGTTCTTGTGATCTATTTTTCTTTTTTTTGTGTGTGTTTGTCTCACAGACAATTGTGTTGCATAGACAGCCTTGGTAATTCCTACTGTGCCACTGCCAGGCTTAGCACATTCAGTGACTACCTGTGTGTGTAACAGGCAGCTGCACATTTGTAATCCCAATCACTGCACCTGTTCACTGTTTAGTGCACCTACCTACCTATACCTACGTGAGCGCACGCAAAGTTAATACCACTAGTCATTGCACCTGTTCAGGGTACCTGTGTGTGTGTGTGTGTGTGACAGGCAGCTGCACATTTGTAATCCCAATCACTGCACCAGTTCACTGTTCAGTGCACCTACCTACCTATACCTACTTGAGTGCACGCATTGTTAATACCACCAGTCATTGCACCTGTTCACGGTACCTGCGTGTGTGTGTGTGACAGGCAGCTGCACATTTGTAATCCCAATCACTGCACCTGTTCACTGTTCAGTGCACCTACCTACCTATACCTACGTGAGCGCATACATTGTTAATACCACCAGTCATTGCACCTGTTCACAGTACGTGTGTGTGTGTGTGTGTGTGTGTGTGTGTGTGTGTGTGTGTGTGTGTGTGTGTGTGTGTGTGTGTGTGTGTGTGTGTGTGTGTGTGTGTGTGTGTGTGTGTGTGTGTGTGTGTGTGTGTGTGTGTGTGTGACAGGCAGCTGCACATTTGTAATCCCAATCACTGCACCTGTTTACTGTTCAGTGCACCTAGCTACCACGTGAGCGCACACAGTTTTATATACCACCACCAGTCGCTGCACCTGTTCACGGTACCTGTGTGTGTGACAGCTGCACATTTGTAATACCAGTCACTGCAACCTGTTCACTGCACCTGTGTAACCGCACATTGTTGTACCAGCAGTCACTGCATACCTGTTCACTGCACCTGTGTAACCGTACATTGTATTAGTCAAGTCAGTGCATACCTTTCACTTCATCCCCCCAATATGGACAAAACAAAAGGCAGAGACAGAGGCAGGTGTGTTCGAGGTTGCGCTGTTTTATATACCAGCAGTCAGTGCATCCATTTTCACTGCACCTGTGTGACTACACATTGTTATACCAGCAGTGTCTGCAACCTTTTCAATGCACCTGTGTGACTGCACATTGTATTATAGCAGCAGTCAGTGCATACCTTTCACTGCACCTGTGTGACTGCATATTGTATTATAGCAGCAGTCAGTGCATACCTTTCACTGCACCTGTGTGACTGCATATTGTATTATACCAAAAGTCAGTGCATACCTTTCACTGCACCTGTGTAACCGTACATTGTATTAGTCAAGTCAGTGCATACCTTTCACTTCATCTCCCCAATATGGACAAAACAAAAGGCAGAGACAGAGGCAGGTGTGTTCGAGGTTGTGCTGTCGTGATTTCGTGCAGCCCTCGATCAAAGTACAGTGTTCAGAAGAAGGCACGTGCCATCAACCCCCAATATTGTCAGAACGTAGTTGACTATTTAACACAGAACACCTCATCTTTCTCAGCCTCCGCATGGAAGCATGACAAATCTTGCTCCTCCTGCTCTGATTCTGGCACCCTACTTAACACTCAGTCGGCTACCACCACCAAAGTGCCATCACCCCAGGGCTCAGTGGTGTGGAAATTGTTTTGTGTGTCTGCCTCAGATGAGAGCAATGCCATCTGTACTCTCTGCCACCGAAAATTGAGCCGTGGAAAGACCAAGACCCGCGTAGTGACAACTACCTTACAAAGGCACATGGTTACAAAGCACAAACTGCAATGGGATGACCACCTGAGGAAAAGCAGCACACAAAAGCAAAGCCACACACCGCAGTGGAAGATACCAGGCCGCAATTATTTCTCATAAAAGGCGATACCTAAACTGTACAGTGATGTTGAAAGGCAAGTGGTGACAACTCTGGCACACAGCGTTGGGTCAAGGGTCCATCTGACCACGGATGCCTGGTCTGCAAAACACGGTCAGGCTTGCCCAAATATTTAGTCAGTCCCCACACACAGCATCTCTGCCTGCACGCCGTGTGACTGCCTGCCCCAAGACTAAGTCATCCCTACACAACATCTCTACCTGCAGGCCGCTTGAATGCCTTCTCCGCCACCACCAACAGGGTCCACCAGGACTCCAGGCGGACTCCTGAAATTTTAAGGCCGCTGCTGCTATAATAATTTTTCTGGTGCGTGTATATGCCTGCCTAATTTTTCTGGCTGCACTGCAGCTGCAACAACAAAACAAAAGGCATGTACAAGTGTCAATTCCCCTTTGTGATCATTACCTTGCCGCGGTGAAGGGGCTTGCGTATCACAATGAAGCAATGACCGACGGCTATATGAGTGTCTCGGGGGGGGGGGGGGGGGCACACCCAAGATAATAAGGTTGTTGCTTCATTGTAGAAAGACCAAATTCGATCAGCTGGACAGTCACTGTTCTGTCATTGAGCTACCTCAGCCCGGCGACCATATGGGCTTGAAAACCGCCATGGTGCGCACCAGTCCAGCATGGCTGTCACTACACAAGCAGCTGTTTGCGGTGCGTTACACAGTGAGTTTGGCCTGTCAGTGTGAAGCAATACACTAATTACACTACCTGATTGATGTATACACATGCAAGATGTTTTAAAGCACTTTAGGCCTCCAATTTGAAATGTGATTTCTGCCCTCAAAACGCTGCTTTGCATCAAATCCAGATTTTTCCCCGGGACTTTTGGTGTGTATCCCACTCAGCCATGCAAAAACTCAGATGTTAGACCCCTTGAAACATCTTTTCCATCACTTTTGTGGCCAGCATAAATGTTTGTAGTTTTCAAAGTTTGCCTCCCCATTGAAGTCTATTGCGGTTCCCAAAAGTTCACATGTTCGCGAACGTTTGCGGAAGTTTGCGAACGCGGTTGCGAACCGAAAATCGGACGTTCGGGCCATCTCTAATCACATGGACAATCCATTTTCACTTCATGCATGCTGTCTGGGGGTCCAACTTCTGCTGTCTGGAATTTAGTTCCTCAAGATTATTCTGGTATACTGGTTGAAGCAGGCAGCTGTGGCATCTGGACGCTGGCAGACCTAGTTCCTTAAATTCATAGCAATAGAAGCTGATCATTCATGTTAAATACATATGAATATATGTTTGTGAGATATAGGCTTATAGACAGGTGATAATCAACAGAAAAATCAATCAATCAAATAATAATCAATACACAGAAAGAAATAGAAGGAATTATATTCATTTGCAATCGGAAATGGTCTGTATTTCAACAGTGCTTATCATCTGTATACGCAACAAAAAAGGTGAAGTAGAGTCCGGGCACCAAAAAGCTGCAGATTCCACGTTTATTTCATCCCCACATACCGACAGAAAAGGGTGCACAGGGCTGGTCTAACAGCCGTTTCACAAGCACAAAAACACTTGCTTCCTGTCTCTGAGGAAGCAAGTGTTTTTGTGCTTGTGAAACGGCTGTTAGACCAGCCCTGTGCACCCTTTTCTGTCGGTATGTGGGGATGAAATAAACGTGGAATCTGCAGCTTTTTGGTGCCCGGACTCAACTTCACCTTTTTTGTTGCGTATACATTTGTTATTGTCTGGAGGCACACTGAGCCTTTGCCACTGACCCCCACTAAGTCTGCCAGCAGCAACTAGTGCCGCCTCCTTCTTCTCTTCATTGACTGCTTATCATCTGTGAAGGACATTTTACATATATATTTTGTGTGCAGTACAATATTGATATATTTCTGACAGACATTGGGCCTGATGCAATTCACTTTTTCTCCTAAGTTTTCTCTTAGGTGATATTTTCCCATTGTAAATAAAAATCCTTTTATGCCTTCAGCATTTTTTCAATTGCAGAGTGCAAAAATAACTTTAAAAAGAAGATAAAAAATTAAGAAAAAAAAATTATTTGTGTAGTTAGGTGGATACTCTAAGTACGGATCCTCTGCATTCATATTTTGAGAGGTTTCTGTACAAAACCAAAAAATGCTACTCAGACCATCAACTTTGTGAAGCCAGAGGGTAGAGTAGTGCTGAAACGCATCCCATCCATACAGCTTATGTCTCTTCCCAGAGGAAACCCCTTTCTAGTTGCCTAACACCAACCCCCATACCCTATTTATATACGTAACACTCCCTCTCTCAGCATACTCCTTTCTATATTCCTAACAATAGCTCCACCACCCTAAGTATACTGCTATCTATATGCCTAATACAAATCCCCCCACCCTAATCATACCCCTCTCTATACAGCTATCACTAACCCATTTCCCTTACCCTACTACTATCTATAGATTTGTTTCCTTTTTAAATTGAACCAGAAAGTGCAGGGAGGAGATCCGAATCTTACAAATATACCACTTGAGCTAATGGGCCACATGCTTTTCTATGAGATCTGCTAGACTTGAGCAACTTAACTTAAAGTGACTCTGTAACAAAAATTGCAACGTTTTTTCTACCATCCTACAAGTTCCTAAACCTATTCTAATCTGTTCTGGCTCGCTGCAGCACTTTGTACTATCACGGTCTCTGTAATAAATCAATGTATCTTTCCCCTGTCAGACTTGTCGGCCTGTGTCTGGAAGGCTGCCAACTCTTCCGTGCTGGTCTGTTCCTCTATGCACACTCCAGTGTGTGTTTTATTTACATAAGCCAGCAGCTTCTCTGCTATATTATCAGTGATAGAAGAGTGCTGGATAAAAATCCTCCTCTGTAAGGGCTTGGCTGTGAAAGTAGCTGGCTGACACATACTGAGGAATTACAAGCACAGGCACAGGCAGAGCTGTCTGCAGGAAGCCTGTAATGTTCAGTGCATGAGAGAAAAAGGGGACAGAAGGTAAACACACAAATGATCATTTGAGATTCAAAAGGAAAGCTGTATACAGCCTGCTTGTGTATGGATGTATTTTCTATGTGTGGACATATTGTACATCAATCTACTTCCTGTTTTGGTGGCCATTTTGTTTGTTTATAAACAAACTTTTTAAAACTGTTTTTGACTACTTTTAATGCGGGGGGAAGCGGCGAAATTGTGACAGAGGGTAATAGGAGATGTCCCCTAACACACTGGTATGTTTACTTTTGTGCGATTTTAACAATACAGATTCTCTTTAACAGTGGCTATGGTGGCGTAGTGGTTTTGTATGTTCTCCCCGTGTCTGCGTGGGTTTCCTCCAGGCACTCCAGTTTCCATATGACATATGATAGGACTATGGTAGGGATTAGATTCTGAGCCCCTCTCTGAGGGACAATCAAGTGACAAGACACTATACTATGTGCAGCGCTGCAGAAGATGTCGGCACTATATAGATACTAAATAATAATAATATCAACCTTTCAACAGCCTCATGTTTTTTTTGTGTGTGTGTGTTTTTTTTTAATAAATGATTTGGAACTTTACCTGTATTACTGACCAATACCACCTACAGCCCCATGCTAGTAAGACGTAAATCAAGCCTGAACGGTCATTTTCTCAGTATATACTGGTTGTAAGATTATAAAGTAAACAGTAATATTTCAATTTTTTTTTACATATACTGAGAAATATGTGACCATTTACTGGCTGAGACTTGCACTTCCTAATGTTTACTCTAAATGTGTAGTTTAACAATTTAACTAGCAGGGTGAAACTGGTATTGATTCTGCTGCAGATTCATTAAGCTGCTTTCTCCTCCACAATTAGAATAGATTGTTTTGTACTGTTACCATAAGGTTTGGAGGAAGCACAATTTTAGCTCCATTTATTTTATTTACTTTTTCATATAAACAAGAAAAAATAGAGGGGTGCTAAGCAGGGTCGGTTTAAGTAACAATTGGGCCCTAGGGCACAATTAGCCTGGGGCCCCCCAACAGACACCCCCCAGCCAAAAAACATCATTAGAGGCCCTTCGCTGCAGCCAAACTTCCCTCCTGGGCCCCTGAGCTGGCTGCTGACCAATCACCTCCCAGCTTAACAGACTCTGCAGAGTCCCTGGGGAGCAACAGTTAAGATGGGGAGGGACACCGTGGGGGCCTCTACAGGCTCTGGGGGCCTGGGGCAATTGCCCATTTTTTCCTATGGTAGCTCCGGCCCTGGTGCTAAGTGAAGGGGTGTTTGTAAAATTAATTAAAACGGTATTCAATTTTGTGTATGATGAATTAAAAAATACATCATTTGGCAACCTCACAATAAATGCACTGTACCTTTAACACCTTTTTCTGTATCCAAAGCCTGGCACCAGGGTAAATAATTTTCTTTTCTTTATATGACCATCCATCTTGGGCTCCAAAATCGCACCAAAAATGACAATCACACCAAAATCACAAATGCAGGAGAAATGCAGAAAAATCACAATTACAGAAAAATCGACTTCCTACTCAGCATAGATAACTTAGGGACTGCAGGTTCAAACAGGTACATACTACTGAATGTGCAATTATAATTTATTGGTGAGGGAATGATTGATATACATTTTAATCAATGTAGAATTGAAATGTTATGATTTTAAAATCAGTGTTTCATTCCCTTTTAACCATTCACTTGTAGCATTTACATGTCACTAGAGAACCTTAATAGCCCACGTTGTGTAAACTCTCTGAAATGCAAAAAATAAAAATGCAACATCATGAAAACCTCCTTTGCCAATTAGGACATGTCACAAGTTATATTACCCATTGTTTGTTCATTTCCTCTAATTATTCCTACTATATGAAAACAAATTTGATGTCTGCCACACAAAATCTGTCCACAATAATCTTTAGAAGGTATGATTAGCAAGATGCTCTGTCTGTATGTTCATGAAATAAGTCACTCTAATGTTTTATTGTCTTGACATTTGGATTTAATTGGAGCAAAGGAAATAAGTCAATTACAGCAAACTTCCAATATATTGTTTCTTTCTGTGTTTTGACAAATAGAACCTTGTAACCTAATTCTTAGGACCGGAGAACATTAAAGAACATTAACTATTTGACATTCCTGGACGTGAAACTCACGTCCAGGAAGCCATGTGCGCTCCTGTGCGTCCACGCGGCCGATCGTGCGCGTGCACGCGTGCTCCCGGCCGGCGGTTTGTTAGCCAGTGAATCAGTGAATCGGGCAACGGTGCCCGATCACTGATTCCTCTCCCCCGCAGAAAAAGCGACAGCTTCTCTCGGAAGCTACGCTTTTTCTGCTTCCTATGTCGCTCTAAGCGTACGTGGTACGCTTAGAGTGACGTTACTGTAAACAACTCATGGCTGCCATCTTGTGGTCAAAAAGTAAACTACATCTAAATGTTCAATAAAAACAAAAATACACATATATTTACAAAAAAAAAATACAATTTCAATCCCACCCTCCCAAAAATACCCACATAAAATGTTTAATTAAAAAAAACAAAAAAACATTACAATAAAAAAAAAACACAAATATTTACCTAAGGGTCTAAACTTTTTAAATATCTATGTAAAGATGAAATATTTCTTTTTTTTTTTTTATTATAAGCTTGTAAATAGTGATGAATGCAAAACGGAAAAAATGCACTTTTATTTCCAAATAAAATATTGTCGCCATACATTGTGATAGGGACATAATTTAAATGGTGTAATAACCGGGACAAATGGGCATATACAATACGTGGGTTTTAATTATGGAGGCATGTATTATTTTAAAACTATAATTGCCGAAAAGTGAGAAATAATGATTTGTTTCCGTTTTTTTCTTATTCTTCCTTTTAAAATGCATTTACAGTAAAGTGGCTCTTAGTAAAATGTACCCCCCAAAGAAAGCCTAATTGGTGGCGGAAAAAACAAGATATAGATAAGTTCATTGTGATAAGTAGTAATAAAGTTATAGGCTAATGAATGGGAGGTGAACATTGTTCGGATGCATGAAGCGAAAAATGACTGAATGCGAACTGGTTAAAGACCAAAAACGGTAAATCTAGCCTATATTTACTGAAAAATGTCCACTATTATGTGCCAAAGGTCAAATTCAAAACCTAATTAATTAACAATTGTGTAATTGTAGTTTTGTGGAAAGTTCTTTTACTAAATCCAGAGCAGCCTGTAATAATTCATTTTAAATAATAAATGGCTGTGGGTGTGTGCATGCTAGGCAGATGAAGAAACACTTATTCGCTAACCTTTAAGGAATCTTAGCTGTGATCCGGTGTGAATCAGAGAAAGATTGCAAGGTATGGGCTTCTGATTTTTTTTTCTAATAATTCAATGCCAGGAGGTTTGTACCATCGTGTCTAATTATCTACTTGTCCGCACAATTGTAATTAAATTACCGTATATTCCGGCGTATAAGACGACCCCCCCAACTTTTCCAGTTAAAATATAGAGTTTGGGATATACTCGCCGTATAAGACTACCCCTCTTCCAACGCACACCAAATTAAAATTAAAATAAAAAAATCATGTACTGGTGCTGTGTATGAACAGATACTGGTGCTGTACTGTATGTGTTACCCAGTATATAACAGTATATAGTCAATTGACTTGTTGCATTGGTCAACTCTCCTTAAGTAGACTGGTCAGCTCTCCTTGTCTACCTGTTTATCAGAGCGGTATGGAAGAATAGATTGCGCTCCCTCAGCAGGGAGATCTGAGAGGCGGTAACAGGATAGGGCGTATCACCCGGCATCAATGACACCCGGTGTATAAGACGACCCCCAACTTTTCAGAATATTTTCAAGGGTTAAAAAGTAGTCATATACGCAGGAATATACTGTAGGTCTCCTATGAGCCTTAAATTAATTGTATATTTAAAATGTTTGTCTACTGTCTGTGTACTAAAGTACATTGTACCTGTAAGATAGTCATTTATGTTAATGTATTTTTCATACCAAGGCACTTTTAGAATTCTAGTGCCATCAACTTTGGTAATTAAATTGGTAGGGGTAAAGCATCTGTTAGGCGCCCTGAGGCTAACCTAGTGATATAATCCTCTGCACCCACCACTACAGTGACTGGCACCCAGACACTCTACCAACATCAGCCAGTATAGTGTCGGGCTCCAGAACACTCTTTCGATGTGTACTGCTATAGTGCTGAACACCCCAACATTCTCCTCATGTATGCTGCTATAATGGCAGGCACCCTGACACTCTCCTTGCTTTTGCCCCATAGTACCAGACATTCCCCCAACTTCCTAGACACCAATGCTGGTCTACCCAGATTCCGTTGCTGCCTGCTGCAGATGTTTTAACCCAGCAGGACTCCTGCCACGGTTGCTGCAGGTGCTGCTCTTCTCACACAGTGAAATGGGAGTCCTGGCAAACATCATCAGGACTCTACATTGATTAGTTTAGATGACTGACTGGAAGCAATGTGTAACATGCCTATCTCTGTTTCTGTTAGATACAGTGATTTAAATGCACATAAAAATGATATAATCATGATGAAATAATGTTTGCCATTAAAGCACGCCTGAAGTGAGAGGGATATGGAGGCTGACACATGTATTGACTTTTGAACAATGCTAATTGCCTGGCTGTCCTTTTGATCCTCTGCCTCTGATCATTTTAGCCATGGACCCTGAAAAAGCATAAAAATCACGTGCTCTGACTGAAGCCTGACTAGATTAGCCACATGCTTGTTTCAAGAAAATAAATATGGCAGCCTCCATATTTCAATCACTTCAGCTGTGCTTCGTTCCTTGCAATACATAGAATCAAACTGGAAAAAGCAACTTTATTTTAGCAAAAGTGGAGGTTCCCTTTAAAGCGTACCTAAACTCTTGCACAGCAGACAAGGAAAACACAGAGACATTTACACTGTGTGTGTTTACAGATAACTGCCTAAGTCTAAGTCTCTCTTATCAGTAAGTGTGAATCAGGCCTGTCAGCAGTGTCTGAACTGTGCCGAGCTGTACTTAAGGTGTGTACACACGCACTACTAAAGAGAATGACGGGTCCGTCAGACCCTCCCGCTGGGCTGCCGTTCTCCCGACAGTAGTGCGTGTGTGCAGTCTATTTGCAGACTGATAAGGCCGTTTCTGAACGATCCCCTCAACGGATCGTTCAGAAACAGCCTTATCAGTCTGCAGACAGACTGTACACACGCACTACTGTCGGGAGAACGACCGCCCAGCAGGAGGGTCTGAATGACCCGTCATTCTCTTTAGTAGTGCGTGTGTATGCACCTCAAGGCTCTGGACTAATATGTAAACACAGGAGGTTAACCCTTTCTGTGCCCCCAGGATACCAGAAAGTAAACACAGCAGGATCTCTGTTGGAGTTCTATAAGTTGTAAAAAAAGAAATGTTTTTCTTTAAAGGTTATTATGTGGTTTCTTATCTTTAAGAGCAGAGATTAAGTTCTAAGGTAAGGTCCACTTTAAGAGAACAAATGCTTCCTATGTAAATATAGACTTTTTAACATAGTGTGAGACCTTTGTGTAAAATAAAAAGCATTAGAATTAGCTAATGCTCAACTACTGCACTACTTGACGGTCTCTTGATCTTTGCAAGTAATGGTTGCTTTGGGCCACTGGTTGGGAGACTATTTGAGTATTTCAATCATTCTAACGATTTATTTAACCTATAGCACCCTTTATCACCTATGGTGTATATACTGAAGTTTAAACATCATTAAGAATAATTTGAGGCATGCGTATGTTCAAGAAGCAGGTGGCTATCCTGATCACAAACATAAAGAAATATCCTACAGGGCTACTAGCTCAATGTTTGTCTTGATTATTCCCAGTGAATTGAAAGAAGTGCAGTAAATCAATAGACTGTCTACTTAAAACCTACTGTATTGTGAAATTTCCCCTACTTTTCTATACATTTTAAATGGTCAATACTGGCAGCTGAAGGTTGCTATGTGATTAAGCCTTTAGGGTTGTATGCAGAAGCCTTTGCGGTGGATGTATTTAGTCATCAACATACAGTACAATCTATCATGCAAGAATTTTCCTTAAAAAAAGACACCATGGAGAGATAAGGGCGAGAACTATGCATGAAAAGATTTTCCTGGCACAAGTTGCTGAATGCATTATCATAAATTACCATTCTATCCAGAGCAGGTTTATGTGATGGTAGCAAATAGATCCATGTCCTTTTCACTTTCATCCATGCAGCTCTGGAATGTCTGTATATTTCCTGTAGTTGTATTTCCAGTAAGCTTCTGTTATCTGCTCCCTCTGGAGATGACAAGTACTTTGTGTACAGATCATATTTTAACCACTTCACCACTGAAGTTTTACCCCCTGACCACCAGAGCAATTTTCACCTTTCAGCGCTCCTTCCATTCATTCGTCTATAACTTTATCATTACTTATCACAATTAAACGAACTATATCTTGTTTTTTCCACCACCAATTAGGCTTTCTTTAGGTGGGACATTATGCCAAGAATTATTTTATTGTAAATGTGTTTTAATGGGAAAATAGGAAAAATGTGGGAAAAAAATTCATTATTTTTCAGTTTTCGGCCATTATAGTTTTTAAATAATGCATGCTACTGTAATTAAAACCCATGAAATGTATTTGCCCTTTTGTCCCGGTTATAAAACCGTTTAAATTATGTCCCTATCACAATGTTTGGCGCCAATATTTTATTTGGAAATAAAGGTGCATTTTTTTTCAGTTTTGCGTCCATCCCTAATTACAAGCCCATAGTTTATAAAGTAACAGTGTTGTACCCTCCTGACATAAATATTTAAAAAGTTCAGTCCCTAAGGTAACTATTTCTGTATTTTTTTTTATTGTACATTTTTAAATTTTTTTTAATTACAAAAAAAAAAAAAAAATTGGGAGTGTGGGAGGTAATGAGTTAATGTTTTGTGTAAAAGTAATTTATTTGTATGTGAAAAATGTTTAGGGTGTAGTTTTACTATTTGGCCACAAGATGGCCACAGTAACTTTTTGCTTAATGCGACCTCCAAGCGTCCTTCCGGACTCTTGGAGGAAGTACTAGGAGGCTGGGTAAGTGTTTTTTTTTTTCACAATGATCGCGCTGCTCATCGGAGAGCAGCGGATCATTGCGGGGGCTTAGATCAACGAACGGGAATGGATTTTCCCGTTCATTGATCTCCAGGCGAGCGGCCGGCGGCGTGTTTACGAGCGGCCGGCGGCGTGTTTACGAGTGGGAGCGCAGGCAGCGGCGGGAGCGCGGAAAGTACGGATTTCTCCGTCCCTGGGGTTTAAAGGATGGAAAAAGGGACGGAGACATTCGTACGGGCGGGGGTAAAGTGGTTAAAATCGGCATCAAACGTATGTAACCCAGTGTACACCTAAAATGCGTAGTTTAGACATATATTATCATTAGTAAAAGAAGTGAGAGTTTTCAGCGTAGATTTTCCAGGCCTACAAGCTTCATTACTCTTCTGTGTTGCAGCTTTAAAATTAAAGATGAAGATACTCTCTAATCAGCTTTAATTATTTTAGATATCATTGGAATGCAGCTTTTTTTTTTTCTTGCATAAAAGAAAATCAGTAGACTGGCAAATATTTCAGGCTCTGTCGGTTACTAACAGAGATGTTTCTAAATTATCCTTGCATGTTCATCACCTTCCACACTATGAAGAACTTGAAGTATTTAACACAGCTGTTAGTTAAAGAGAAACCGTGACCAATAATTGAACTTCATCCCAATCAGTAGCTGATACCCCCTTTCCCATGAGAAATCTTTTCATTTTCACAAACAGATCATCAGAGGGGTCTGTATGGCTGATATTTTAGTGAAACCCCTCCCACAAGAAACTCTGAGCACCATGGTCCTGGCAGTTTCCTGTCTGTGAACCTTGTTGCATTGTGGGAAATAGCTGTTTATAGCTGTTTCCAACTGCCAAAAAAGCAAGCAGCAGATACTTCCATTGACATCACCTGCCAGCAGTAAAACCATGTGATAAATGTCAAAATGTAAATCAGGGAGAGGAAAGATTTTACAATGGGCAAACAATGACTAAATCATTTATACACAAGTATTGTAAAAATGAAGCACTTTTTTATTACATTATTTTCAGTGGCGTTCCTCTTTAAAGAGACACTGAAGCGAAAAAAAAATGATGATATTATGATTTGTATGTGTAGTACAGCTAAGAAATAAAACATTAAGATCAGATACATCAGTCTAATTGTTTCCAGTACAGGAAGAGTTGAGAAACTCCAGTTGTTATCTCTATGCAAAAAAGCTATTAAGCTCTCCGACTAACTTATGCTGGGAATACACGTTTCGTTTTTGCCTTCGTTTTAGCCTTCGTTTCGATTGTGCCTTTTGTCCTTTTCGTTCCCGAAATAATCGAACGTACGGTTAATATCACCACCCACGGTTTCGTTTTTTTTTTCGATTCTGATGGTTTCGTTTTTCCAATGATCGAAGGCTGCAAAGAAACAAAACGAAAATCCCTTTTTACAGGGACGGACTAACATAAACGAACATATAATCGATCTGAACAGCCATCAAGCCTACCAATGGCTCGATTAGATGGATAAAGAGAGATAATATCAAACATGTTCGATCACTAGTCGTTCGTTTTTGGGGTCTATTAATCGAAACTATAATGAGATTATGACTATTTTCACATACGTTTTCAACACTCGATTCGTTTACTGAACGAATCGAAGGCTAAAACGAAGGCAAAAACGAAACGTGTATTCCCAGCATTAGTCGTGGAGAGGGCTGTTATCTGACTTTTATTATCTCAACTGTAATTGAACTGTTTACTTTTCCTCTGCTAGAGGAGAGTTCATTACTTCACAGACTGCTCTGAAAGACTTATTTTGAATGCTGAGTGTTGTGTAATCTGCACATATTATAGAATAATGCAATGTTAGAAAAAACACTGTATACCTGAAAATAAAAATATGAGAATATTTTCTTTGCTGCTAATCTTCTAGTAATTATTCATAGTACACAACCAATTCATTATATCATATATTTTTTTTCGCTTCAGTGTCTTTTTAAATAGATGACCTTCTATACGTTTTGATTTCCTAATTCATATATCTGCCTTCTTTGTAGAGGTAATTAGCCTATAAAGGATTCTTATTAATTGTTGGTAAGTGCAACGACTCAAAATACTGCATGGTAAAAGCAATGACACACACACACATTGATTATGTGGACAGAACCATTTCAAACATTCCCTTGGAAGTCCTATAAAATATGCTCCAGATTACATAAAATGAGCAAAATGCTGCTTATTTGTAGTGTGAGGTTGGATGGTGTGTTGGGCAGGGTTTGTCAATTGTTTTAGTAACTGATTTTTTTTAATTTTTAAAATCTTCTCATAAACTATGAGGTTGTTTCGAGGATTTTTTGGTGACTTGTTCCTACTATTCACCTTAACATACGTATCAATTTTGGTGATGACAGCTTGCATGGGGGCTTTGCTATTAAACACTAAATTCAGCATGAAATTACTAATGGATTTTACTAATTCAATTGAATTTCCAAATCATAATTATATGTGGCCATTATTGTGAAATTTTATGTGAAATGTTGCTTAATCGTAATTAGCATGTTTCCATCATAAAAGATAGAAATGCTGTTGTACAGTTATATACCCACATTTTTCCCCTAAATGTTTTTTTTTAAATGATGTGGATATCAGTAGCTGAATTTTATCAGCTGTTAGTGCTGGAAATTGAAGGGCAATTGTGAGGATCCGCTCGGCTGCCTGCGCAAGCAGGCAGCTTTTTGACCACTGTTCAGGTCTGCATTCTGCAGGTCTCTGGAAGAGAGACCTTTTGTCAGTTTTGCAGCTTGCTGCTGAGGAATTTGCATACGTTTGTCATGCAGATTGCCTAGCCACATCCTTTGGAGGCTTGCTCTATAAATACCATGTGATATCACAGACCTGGGCTGGTCATAACGGTTTGTCCTGTGAAACACTCCTGGAGTGTCAGCCTTGCTCATTGTTTAAAGATTAGCTTAGAGTAATTCTTGGGACTGCACTAGGCAGGTTCCCTAGTGCAGTTAGGATTGCATATCTGTTTGTTTGTCTGTTACAATTGTCCTGTCCCAGCGGTGGTCGACAGGAGATCGTTCTGTGTGTCTGGGTGCTAACCGGAACAGAGGTTGTTACTGGTAGCCCCTTCTAATCTGTCTTGCCTGGATCGCACTCGCCTGGCGCTAGTGCTGTGGATCCGTCTGATCTCCATCTCTCTTGCTGTACTTGGATCGCACTTGCTCTGGCGGAAACAGCAGTGGATCCAGCTCGCTCTGTTTCTATACTTGGATCGCACTCGCTCTGGCGGAATGTGTATCTGTCTTGTCTGCTACGAACGATTGCAGGAGGCTCGGTGAGGTAACCGTTAAGCAGGCGCTCGCGTCCTCTGTTTCATGTTTGTCTGTCGGTGGTTAGTTAGGCGTGCTTGTCTCTGTTGTGCTTAACACGCGGAGACCGCGCATAAACGCGTGCACTGTTGCGAATGAGTGCGGTGTTCGCGTTTAGTTAGCGTTTGTTATTTTCCTTATCTTCTCATTGTGTGATTTTCTGTGCCTTTGCTACTCTCGTGCTCTGCCTTGCTGTAGCCTTGTGTCACCTCTTGCAATCGCCTCTCTCGCGATTGCGTTCCTACTTTATATCTGCTGTTGTATGTGCACCGTCGCGGGTTGGCGACTAGATTGGGGCACATACATACATTCTGTCCCTGTGCTCATTCTCTTCCGCAATCGCTTCTCTTGCGATTGCATTCTCACTTGGTTTCTTCTGTTGTCTGTCCACCGTCGCAGGTTGGCGGCTAGATTGGTGGACATACATACATTCCTCATCTGTGCTTATTCGGTCTTGTGTCCCTGTTAGCAATCGCCATCTCTGGCGATTGTCTTCTCACTTTATCTTCATGGTTGTGTGTTCATCGTCGCAGGGTGGCGACTAGATTGGTGGACACACATACCCTCTGTCGCTTTGATCTCTCTCTTTCAGGGCTATCTTGCCCTGTGTTTCTTCCCTTCGTACAATTCCTGTCTGGCGTCTGTGGCAGGGCAGAGGAGCTGTTCCTCTGCACTCCACAGCTCCACCTGTCAACAGGAATTTCCCTCTACAGGTGCATTGCACCTTTTGCTGGGTTCCCTCAAATTATACGCTTGTGGAGGATTTCCGCAGTGTCAGCGCACGTCTTGTGCACTGATCACGGAGAGAATTCCACAATAGTTACAGCAATACTGAATCTGCAGGGAAACAAATACAAAGAACCCATCATTTGGTCATTGGAATACTTTTGCACAAAATTCATTTTGTTGGTGTTTTGGCACATCTCCTTGTGAACTGCCTAACCCTAACCGCACTAATGCTAAATTCTCTTTTTGGATTCTATCAACATTAATTTCTTGAGTATCTTACTGTATGTACACTCCAGACCAGTCGACATGTGCAACAAATTGCAAATGACTGACAACTTCAACATTTAAAAGCAACTAAGCACCCTTTTCACAAAATACATGAAGTGAACTTCCCCTCAAGGCAGGTTCATAAATTGAATAAGCCGTAGGGGATGGAGGTGGCAGACATTACTTACCTTTGGGACGCTGCTCCTTAGCCTCCCATCTGTATGCGATTCTCCATCTTCTCAAAAGAGACTCGTGGGGGCTGCACTTTCAAGCTCTTTCAGCAGTGTCTTGTGTCCCTGATGACCACATTCGGTGCAGAAAAATGTAGTCCTTTGATATGTCTGGCCAGGACACTGCCATGGGCACTTCAAACTGCTGCAGCTGTTGATCTGCCTGGAGAAGATACAAATGAGAGGCTATGCCACAGCTATCTAGAGCTATTTATAGCCTGCAACCCCCTCCCCCCATGGACTACTCCATTTATGGACCTCCTGTATGGGGAGGCTTGTGTTATTTTTTTTTTCAAATAGGGGTTCAGATGTTTTAAAAAAGAATAAAGCATGGCCCATTTCCTTATTACAGTACACATATCGATATGCAGAAAATATAGGGCCATTGCAAAAAAGAGGACTAGAAAGGCCAAAATATAAATAGTAATATATACTGTAGTTGTAAAAATAACAGGTTTGCTCATGTAAAAATGTTCAGTTGCCCAAAATTCTAGCTTTCATAAGACAAAAGAAGAGCGTGCATGCATCACTCGCATTGTAGAGTTCTATAAATAATACTGTTTGTAGCTTCACCCTCTACATGTATAGGCCTCAGGCATGTCTCCTCTATTATATTGTAGCCCCATGCAGCCTCATACAGCACCATTACATACATAAAATGCACAACCATGGCACTTGGTTAGTGTCAGTCAAAAAGGGCAGTCCACAAATCTTGGGTGCATTGGTGTCACAGGCATTCATCTTACCCTTGGAGTGGTGCACACATGTGGAAGGAGCTTGAGGTACACCAAGGGAGTCAGGGCTAGATTACGTATGTGCACCAATCACGTGATACATTTCACCCCTCATATACTCTTCAGACGCATACCGTCAACACTGGCTACCCTATTTAAGTGGAAAAAACTCCACTCACTGGATTTTAACCTTCTGCCGCCCGCGTCACGCCAGCAGGCGTGGCCGCGGCGGCAGCCCCAGGACCGCCTAACGCCAATTGTCCTGGGGCTCTGTTTTGCATGAGATCACGCGCATGGTGTGCGCGCATCTCATGCTCGGAGGGCGGAGCTCCGCCCCGCCTTTGCCGCTCGGGAGACTGTTAGACGGCGATCACGCCGTCTATTTGCACGGCGCAGCGCTGCGATGAGCAGCAGCGCTGCACTGCGGACAGCCGTGTGACACGGCTGTCCCCCTGGGGGACAAGAGAGCGATCGGCTCTCATAGGCAGAAGCCTATGACAGCCGATCGCCATAATTGGCTGGCTGTGGGGAGGGAGGGAGGGAGGGAAGAAATTTAAAGCAACAGGGGTTTTTCAAGAAAAAAAAACCAAACAATAATATTTATTTAACAAAAAATAAACACGGGGGAGCGATCAGACCCCACCAACAGAGAGCTCTGTTGGTGGGGAGAAAAGGGGGGGGGGGGGAATCACTTCTGTGCTGAGTTGTGCGGCCCTGCAGCTTGGCCTTAAAGCTGCAGTGGCCAATTTAGCTAAAAATGGCCTGGTCACTAGGGGGGTTTAGCCCTGCAGTCCTCAAGTGGTTAAAGGAAATTAGTGGAAACCCATCCATAAAGCCTATCTGTTACGGATGTTGATTAAAGTCTCAGTATACTGTATATGACAAATACTACACACCTAACAAAAATTATCTGTAGGAGTAGATCCCCAATCCAAAAGGTATTGTTTTCTAGTCAGAACAACAATTTACAGAAACACTTTCAGATTCAGATCTTTATTTAAGTCTTACTGCAATGTATAAGTGTAAATCCAGTAGCTGTTCTTTACATTTTATGTTCATAGGCTTAGAACTGTGGAACACCCTAAACTGTTTGTAAACTGTAAACAATTTGACTCTTTTTATTGCCCTTTTTTTAATATCAAGAGTGTGCTCCTGAATTCTTACTTTTAAAGGTCTCTTGGTTTACCCTATATATAGCAGACTACAAGCACATTCAAGCTGGTAAATCCCTTTCTCTGATTTACTATTAATAAAGGCATTAATCTTAAAATGAACCTCCGGACTAAAAATCGACTCAGCAGCACTGAAAAGGCTTTGTGTTTCTTTAACAGTTTCACAGCATCAGAACTTCGTTTCTCTTATACAAGCCTCATTTTTAGCTGCACAGAAGAAAACTGCCCGGGCTTTTTTCCCCTGATGCTGTGCACAGCATGATGGGATTTCTGATTTTGTTGTTCTCGTTCTGCTGTTTTGGTGCAATTTTTTTTTTACATTTTGAATTTGACATTTGAAGCCTAGCGTGGGAGGTGTAATCAGGACACAGGATAGTTGGAACTGTGTCTCCTGCTCCTTGTCTCCTCCTTTCAACCAAAAAGATGGCTGCCCCCATGAGAAAGATGGCTGCCCCCATGAATCACAAACATTTGCCTGTTCTTTTAAAACAGGGTGGGTAAGAGATTATATTACCTATCTATTCTAATTAACATAACTAATGTAACTTGATGACAGTATATTTGTTTAGGCTGAAGTTCCCCTTTAAAGCAATTTTTATTATTAAGAGTCTTTGGAACTTTATTCTGATACATACTGACATACCATTGCCTAGCTGATACGTACTTATTATAACGTCGCACGGTCAAGTCACAGGCGGAGGTGGTGACCTTATATACTATTCCCCCTCCAGGTCTTAGAAACTCAGAGTGACACTTAATTCAGGGTTTGGCTATTGCTGGCATCCAAAATACAATGAAATCAACCTGCGCCACTATAACATTACGTCTATACACTCACCTAAAGGATTATTAGGAACACCTGTTCAATTTCTTATTAATGCAATTATCTAATCAACCAATAACATGGCAGTTGCTTTAATGCATGTCCGGGTGTGGTTCTGGTCAAGACTCAAGACACCCTCCTGAACTCCAAACTGAATGTCAGAATGGGAAAGAAAGGTGATTTAACCTCCTTGCCGGTTTTCCCGACCTGAGCTCGGGGTAGAAAAAATAAGCTATTAGCGGTGATCCCGAGCTCAGGTCGGGGTAGGCATTGCAGAGCTTTACTTGTAGTTGTGGAGTCCCGCGCGCGATCTCGCTGCGCAGCGGGACTCCAGCCTCTCTCCCCGGCAGTGTGGGGTCTTTCCCTGGCCGCCGGGATCCCGCATGTCCCCGCTATTCTTCCGGGGACCCGGCAGCCAGTTGGAGCAGCGCAGCCGTGGTGGTGGCAGCAGAGCGGTGGTGGCAGCGTGACGTCATCGCGGGTGGGGCTAATATTGAAAACGAACTTCTCTATATTAGAGAAATATAGAGAAGTTCGTTTATATGTATATTAGCGCCATCTTGTGGGCAAAGAGAAAACTGCAGCACAGGAGCCCAGGAAGGTACATTTTTTTTTATTTTGCTGCAGATCTCCCTGCCAGAATGATTTTTTTCAGGTTTTAGGGTCTGAAAGAGTGGAAAAAAATTGCACCGCTTTTAGACCCTAAAATCTGGAAAGAATCAGACCGCCAAGGAGGTTAAGCAATTTCGAGCTTGGCATGGTTGTTGGTGCCAGATGGGCCAGTCTGAGTTTTTCACAATCTGCTCAGTTACTGGGATTTTCATGCACAATCATTTCTAGGGTTTACAAACAATGGTGTGAAAAGGGAAAAACATCCAGTATGTGGCAGTCCTGTGGGCGAAAATGCCATGTTGATGCTAGAGGTCAGAGGAGAATGGGCCGACTGATTCAAGCTGATAGAAGAGCATACATCGGTACATCTTTGGTCAAAATATTAGGGTCATTGCAAAAGATGCTCACTTTAAGTCTGTAGTTTTTGTCTGTGGAGTATTTTCCTCTGAAGCTGTAGGAATTGTTCTATAAATGTTTTATTTAAACTCTGCGGTGAAGCTACTCTCATAGAGGAGGGTTCTTACATAGGGTTACCAACAGCCCCCATGAATACTGCAATGGTGAGGGGCATCAGGGGGCCATGAGGGCACACCATTCTCTCATCCTAGCTATGCAGATTGCAGAACAGCATGCAGTGGAGCAAATATTCCACAGCATTTGATACCATCCTCCACTAGCCTTACAGCTGCTAGCTGCGCTGCATCTTCCATAGGCTCCCAATGCATGGTATGTCACATGACGTGCATGAGGAGCTATACAAAGTATGTTGTAGTATGGTAATCAGCTGTTAGGAGAGAAAGGTGCACCTGTTGCTATGGTAAATCTGCTCTGCTGTGCGCTGCTCTTCATAACTGGGGAGGGGCTCTTTCTGAAGGAGCTACTAATGTCTGTTTGGTTCCAGCTGTGTTTAGAAACGTTATGTATATGTTTTTGTTAGATGAAGTGTTAGAAACTTTATGTATATGTTTTTGTTAGATGAAGCGATGCCACTAGGCTCTATGCCATGCTGTCCCTTATGGTTCTATGTACATGCCCTGTACTCCTGTGCCAAGCCCAATTCCGGGCACGACCCAGTCATGCTTGGTGAAATAAATGCGATTCTGATTCTAATTGGTGAGGGGTTGGAGGGAGGTCGTCATCCTAGCCGCCACACTTGCAGGTGTGGGGAAATAATGGTTAATGGGCCACACCTGACAGTTATGGATTAGGGAATCATAATACTGTGCATACATTGCCCAAGGGGGGGGGGGGGGGAGAGGCCACAGTTTACTATACAGGTGGCAGCAGTATATGGAAAATGGTGTGTGTGTTTGGGGGGGGGGGGCGGGGTTCAGGGGCGTAACAATAAACCCTGCAAGGGATGCCTCCGCAGGGGGGCCCAGAAGCCACAGGGGGCCTGTGGGGGGAAAAGTTTGAGAGACTGGCAGCTAAGGGCATGGAGATAAAAAAGGTATTCTGCTCTCGCACCATTGTTATATTGACTGCATGTGTCCACCACACAGATAAGGACTCATACACACTTTGGAATTTTTACACTGTCCCTGCTAACTAGGGTTCGTAAAAAACATCTGTCTCTCAATGCTGCAAAGCATGGATGAGTTCTTATACAACCTTACAAACAAAGGAGTCACATTTTGAAAAAAAAGTTGCAGATGTTCCATAATCCCTTTTTCACTCTGAAAGGACTCCTAGATTCTTATCAAAAACAAAAGTTTGCTTTCCTAAAACAGAAAGAATTTGCGATAATTCAGGTTGGAGTGAGCTTGAGATGTCTCCCAGAGCAACACTGCTGAATATATGCAAATTAACCATTGTACCCTTAGAAGCTAAACACACCTCCAGAACCGCTGGAATGCAATGATGTGTTAGCTTGTTAATTTGTACAGAGCCATAATAATCCAACATGCATACAGACTGTTTCGGATTGTTTGATCCTCATCAGTGCATGGCATGGATTAATTTGGCTCTATGGAGTAGGGCTTGTGAATCCGAGAGGCACAGACTAACCAGCAAGCTCATGGTGACCCAGAACTCATTGGAGTGTGTAAGGGACTACAATGGTCCTAAAAGCCTCCTTACTAAGATGTTAAGAAAAACAAAAGTTTGCTTTCCTAAAACAGAAAGAATTTGCGATAATTCAGGTTGGAGTGAGCTTGAGATGTCTCCCAGAGCAACACTGCTGAATATATGCAAATTAACCATTGTACCCTTAGAAGCTAAACACACCTCCAGAACCACTGGAATGCAATGATGTGTTAGCTTGTTAATTTGTACAGAGCCATAATAATCCAACATGCATACAGACTGTTTCGGATTGTTTGATCCTCATCAGTGCATGGCATGGATTAATTTGGCTCTATGGAGTAGGGCTTGTGAATCCGAGAGGCACAGACTAACCAGCAAGCTCATGGTGACCCAGAACTCATTGGAGTGTGTAAGGGACTACAATGGTCCTAAAAGCCCCCTTACTAAGATGTTAAGAAAAACAAAAGTTTGCTTTCCTAAAACAGAAAGAATTTGCGATAATTCAGGTTGGAGTGAGCTTGAGATGTCTCCCAGAGCAACACTGCTGAATATATGCAAATTAACCATTGTACCCTTAGAAGCTAAACACACCTCCAGAACCGCTGGAATGCAATGATGTGTTAGCTTGTTAATTTGTACAGAGCCATAATAATCCAACATGCATACAGACTGTTTCGGATTGTTTGATCCTCATCAGTGCATGGCATGGATTAATTAACAGATTCTTATCAGTGATCACCCAGGCTAATGACCTTATGCCCTCGGATTACTTTTACAACACAATGGAGTGGAGATTGATGTCTTTGCTGTTGCTGCTTTGAGAGCTTGTTAATGAAGTCCATGATCTTGTAATAACAGTATCAATTAGTGACATTCTGAATGTTTTGCCAAATGCTGGGTTTACACCATACAATTTTTATTTTATTTTTTATTTTTCTTCTGTTAGATTTTCTATTGGAATGCATAATTAGATTATTTTCTGTAGAGAATGGTCATTATCTCTGGTGCATTGTCTTCTGTTTATCTCCTGCTGAGTAGAACAATGCCTAATTGCTCGCAGATAGATCGTAAGATAGATACATTTCCAACATGTTGAACTTTATCTATCTGGCAGGTAAATCTAACAGAAAATTGTATGGTGTAAACCCAGCATTACAGTGAATACTATATCTTACGTTCAGCATGTCATTGTTGTTCCTCCATATAGCATGTGCTCTCATGTAGTAAAATAATACGGCTGTGTATAGTTATGTACTGGGAGCAGATCTGCAACGAGGGACTTGTCAGCTGCAAGGGGCTGGAGGAAGCCTCGGGTAAGTAGATCTGGGGGTAGCATAGATTGCCTGACGTTTCCTTTAAGCTGCATCTACATGCGGCCGCGATGTTCCTTATCAATCGAGCCGCTGATGCGGCTCGATTGATAAGATCCGACAGGACAGATCTCCCCACCGCTGATTCCCTGCTCGCTTCCCGTGAGGGGACAATGGCAGGGAATCGAGCGGAAGATAAGCGGCGCGGGGACGAGCGGGAATCAAGCGGGTATTAATTTCCGGCGCACGCGGCGAGCGGGGACGCGAAAGAGGCGTGTAGATGAGGCTTTAAATCTAAGTGTTTTTATCTGCATGGGGGAAACACATTGGTCCTCAGTTTTCCTGTGCAGAAAGCGAGGGGGGTGGGGGGCCCCATCCAAAGTTTCGCAGAGGGGCTCAGTTATGTCTAGTTACTCCCCTGGAGGGGTTCCCAGTGTATTTAATACATGTAAATTACAACTGTATTGATTAGGACCTGGGGATCTATGTGGATTACTTAGAGTTCTTCTTTAAATCTACATATATTAGATGTTGTTGTTGTTGTTGTTGTTCATTCAAGCTGAAATGTTCATACAGCTGACTGTCATATTATGTATGTGGGTGAATTCAAGACTGACTTTCTGTGGCAATATTTAGAACATTATATTGAATATTTCACACAACAATGCTGTTTGGATAAGAAGAAAAACAAACAAACACTAATCGTGGCCATACATGGTACAATGTTTTCATCCAATCTTACCATTTCTATGTAGTATAAGCGTAAATTAAGTGAATATACTGAAAGGATAATTTAAGATGTTCCCTTATATTACATAGAAATGGTAAGATTGGATGAAAAAATTGTACCATGTATGGCCACCATTAGGCAGAGAATAGTTTTCAGGAATCATATTTTTCTATCTTATAGTCAGGCATAAAAAAAATCCTCTTTGAAAAATGTTCTATGTACTTTGTTCAGCAGTTCATTCTATGAAAAATATCTTGTAAAAAGTTTAAAATAAGTACTGAAAAAAGGAAAGCAAATGGGGGCGAGCACAGAGATATCAAAAGGCAGTCCAGGGCAATCACATGTAACTAAATATGAAAAACATATTAAATATGCATATCTTTACTGAACAACAATGCTGCATAAATATTACAGTTTATGTGCCTGAGAAAACAAGAATATTAAAACTTCAAGCAATCATTTCTCCCTTTAGTGATCTGTAGAAAAATGATTGAAAACTAATTCATGCACCTGGCTACCCTTGTCTGTATACATCTGTATATATTAGCAGGTAAACGGTTATTATCATTATTTACAGCCTCTCTTGGCCCACTTAAAATGGATAGTGCAATTCACTCATTGTCCTCTTTCACATGGATGGTTGGGCATAGCACAATGCAAATTAAGTAAGCACACTGAGGACAAATATGTCATAATGTCAGGAAGCCTAGGCAGTTTCAAAGGAGAGTTTATGATTTATATTATTCAGATGGAAATAAGTGTGCCTCCTTCACCTAGATGCCTGAATAAATAAAAAGACATGTACTGACCATAATTTTAACTTTGCTGAAAAACTCCCATCCATAACAGCTCATAACCGCTGACACCGTGATGTACGGCCAGTGATATTTTAAGCTAGACATACGCGATTAAATCACCCGGTCCGGCCCTTTTTTGTTTGGATCAGGTAACAAGTGCATGTAGTGTTTGGTTGATCCTGCTAGTCGAGATCAATCAAGATCAAATACATTCCGGTGGGCTGGAAAATACCGGTAGTGTTGAAAGGGTGCAGTGCAGCCCACACTACATTCAAACTGAAGCCTTGTACACATGCTAGATGGATCATCTCAGATGAGTGCTGGCTTAGCCTATTCTTCTGCTACTCACCCTGCCTGCTCCAAGCTGCTCATGGCAGTGGCGGTGGTCTCAAGGAGGATTTAGGAAGCCTCTGAAGCATCATCAGGCTTCCCTCTTCATAGCTAAATATCTAACTTTTTTGATATCATCTGCCCCGGGTTTTCTTAAAGTCCATTTCAGGGCCTGCCCATACAAAGACCATATCACCTATCAGATCCCCTGCCCGATTTTCAATGTCTAAGGCAATGGAGAGAGTGTTCTCTTACTTTCTCTCTATCTGTGCCTAGCTATTACCTTTTAGGCCTTTCCCAATGGTATCTTAATGGGTCCAGGTGTCTCTGCTACATTACAATGTTTGTTCTGAAGAGCTGGGGGATTGGTTTCCCATATTTAAATATTGACTATACATTT
Source organism: Hyperolius riggenbachi (assembly GCF_040937935.1). Classification (NCBI taxonomy): domain Eukaryota; kingdom Metazoa; phylum Chordata; class Amphibia; order Anura; family Hyperoliidae; genus Hyperolius; species Hyperolius riggenbachi. The sequence goes on from NC_090650.1 coordinate 231,303,982, forward strand.
TTACTCCATATCAGAATTTATCATCCAACAACAAAAGAATATATTTAACTACAAACTACCGCAAAGCAGTAAAAAGTGTCTATTAATGGTACAATCCCACGGCCAATCGATTGAGTTTGATCCATCCCATTGATCTGGTCAAATTGGTTAGCAGGAATTAGCCATTAATGGGCATGACCAATCATTTTCGATTGATTACTGTGGCGATTGGAAACAATCGATTGGCTGTGAGATTGTTCCATTACTGGGAGCCTTAAAGGGGGCTGTAACATCCAAAAATGAAAAAATGCCTAAAAACCGTTAGTGCCCAAAATACATGTGCAAACCCATTTTTTTTCTATATTTTTCTAGGCTGTTCCCACTTAAGCGGAGGAATGGAAATTGTTTTGTCCGTTCTCGGCTCCACAATAAAAGGCTCCTATTTTATAAATAGTAGCCATTCACACTTGTCGCACTGCAACGGATCTGCGGGATCCAATGCAGTAAGCGGACCGCACTTCTGTGCAGTCCGCGATAATCTCAGGCACACAAATGCAGCGAATCTGCCCAGGGCTACAGCCAGACAACGGTGGACCATCAGCTTCCGCTGGCCGCACGTGACCTGGAATATGTGGGAACACAGTGATGTCACTGTTGGCATCACAGAGAAGCAGTAAATATAGAAACTACCATAAATATTATTTTCTTTTTTCATATCACATTATTCTTAAATCTGACAGTGAACACTAAAAGCAACAGAATAGATAAGCTAAACAAACACTTTCTTACTGGATGATTTACTGTATGTTAATTTTTTCAGTTAATATGAAGTTTCATCCAACTTTAAAGAGTATATAGACCAATTAACATCTGCCCTTCCCCTCCCCATTTGTAGTACACTACAGTTAATGTAGTCATAGCCAGTATACAGTATACTGTACTTTGTAAAAAATCTCTTATAGCAAAAATATAATACAAAAAAGGCTCTTTACATAAATATTCTTTTTTTTGTCAAATCTTTAGTTGAAGCTTTAGCTTAAAGTGAAAATCTTAGAGTTAGAGTCCCCAACCTGTACACATTTCCTGATGTTCCAATGAAGAGCCAAAATGTTTTGAATGAATGACCTTTATTACAGCCCTCAACCACAGCTGGATCTTTCAGTAGAGCAGTAAGCCACTGTAAGAATCTATATGGTGGCTGCACACACCTTTTGCTCCGGCACCAGCAACTCATCAGAGCTGCAACTTACAGCGACAGCATACAGGAGATAGAGCGGAGACAGCCACCTTTACCTTACAAAGGGGTTTATTAAGCATCTTGTGTTACAGGTTGATTTCTTCAGAGTATAAATAGTCTTTCCTATGTACATCACATATATTTACAATATACAGACAGGAAGCTAGTATTCTAACTAGGAAGCATAGAGAGAGCCGGATAGCTGGAAAGTATAGTACCATTTTCCCTCCGGTCTCCCTAATTTATATGAACATCAAAGAGTTAAATTCTGACATTCCCCGAGCCATACCCCTAAGCCTACCATTGGCTGGCATGAGCATATGACCCACCTCATCATTAATATAATTTCATATTCCATTCCTACGTACAAAGAATGCAATGTTTTATAAACATTGGCTTTGTTTACCATTCCCGTTGTCTAAGGGCTAACTGACCCATTATGTGGCCTTCTAGATCTACACGTTCCTGGTAACTGGCTGTATGTGGCCTTACACCAGGAACATCTTCTTCTCCGAAAAACTCTGCTTAAAGAGAACCTGTATCTCAAGTCTTTTAATAGACTTCAGTACCTGAGGCTAGAATTCAAGTATACTTACATTCTAACAGCCACATCTGTTGATTACTTTAATAAATTACCAACTAAAAACAGGAATCCCAGAGATAAAATGGCCTATAGTGTGATAGATAAATTATTATTATTATTATTTAGTATTTACATAGCACTGACATCTGTCGCTTCACTTTCTGAAATATATTCCCTTTTTTTTTTTTTGGCACTATAAGATGCAACTGATCATAAGTTGCACCTAGGTTTAGTTGACAACATTCAGGAAAAACTAAAATATTTTACTTGGTGTATCGAGGTGCAGGGGGCATATTGTGGTGTTTAGTATACTGTAGGGGAATATACCACTCGGCACTCAATCACAAAGTCCTGGAGGGGGAAAAAACCAGTAGCCTGCATCAGCCTCATACAGAGGCATAAACTTGACACCAGAACACCTTTGTACTGGGCATACAACAAAAGCCAAAGGGACGTGCAACCGGTGTAAATCACATAGAAGGAACAGACTTGGATACTGTACATCAGAGTAAGCCGGGCAACTGTCACTTTAAATCGCTTTTTATTCCATCTTCATGCCGCATATTGTACATACATATGGATAACACTTGTTATTTCCAAACCTGCTTTAGGTGCTGGTGCTGGTGCGAGGGTGTTCCGGGGTTCAGGGTGACCAGGGTGGAGGACGGCACAACAGCCGTTTCGCGCCTGACTGACGCTTGTTCACGTGCTCGTGTCCTACTACAAAAAAGTTTTTTGTAGTAGGACACGAGCACGTGAACAAGCGCCAGTCAGGCGCGAAACGGCTGTTGTGCCGTCCTCCACCCTGGTCACCCCGAACCCCGGAACACCCTCGCACCAGCACCAGCACCTAAAGCAGGTTTGGAAATAACAAGTGTTATCCATATGTATGTACAATATGCGGCATGAAGATGGAATAAAAAACGATTTAAAGTGACAGTTGCCCGGCTTACTCTGATGTACAGTATCCAATATTGTGGTGTTTCTCCCCCAAGCCTCCCCACCTCTTAACAAAAACCACTTCTACCGCTGCCCCAGCAGAGCAGCAGCAGCCACCACCAGGTGTCCCCCACCAAGCTGTCTCCCCCACAGAGCACTCCCCCACCATGCTGTGTCCCTTCACCATTGTCTCTCTCCCCTCTCTGTGTTCCCCCACCAAGCTGTCAAGATTAGTGTCCGGGAGATTGTCTCTTTCCCCTCTCTGTGTTACCCCACCAAGCTGTCAAGATTAATGCCTGGGAGATTGTCCCTCTCCCCTCTCTGTATTCCCTCACCAAGCTGTCAAGATTAGTGTCTGGAAGATTGGCTCTCTCCCCTCCCTGTGTTCACCCCCCAAGCTGTCAAGACTAATGTCCAGGTAAGGTGTGGTCACCTCATGCTCTCTCTCTTCCCCTCCTCCCCTGTGCCCAAGCTCACTGTGGGACCTTCATAGTCAAAAGCACAACAGAAGCACTCACCACTCCAGCCGGATCACTAGGCCTCCATCTTTTGTCTTCTGTTGTTTTTGTATTGTCACTGGCGCCCCCTCTCTGTGACCCTGGCGCTTACCAAGTCACAGCGCACATGCGCTGGGGTCACAGAAAGGAGGTAAGAAAAACATGCAGACATAGGGAGAACATACAAACTTGAGCAAGTAGTGCACTGGCTGGGATACGAACTGGAGAGAAAATCATTCATTTATGATAGCATGGACTGCAGACCCTTTCACTTTAGCACATTTTCTATAATAACATTTCAGTATGTTTATTCAATTTTATTCCAATTAACCAAGCAATAGACTATTGCACACAGATGCTCAGAGAAAAGCTGTAATGTAGAAGTGTAAAGCTTGCATTCTGAATGATATTGCATTCATAAGTGGCTGATATAAATTTTATTTGGATATATTTTGTTTGTACTTTGAATAACAATGTAATGCCCATACAGAAAAACATGCACGCAAAGATTCAGAGAAGTCAATGCAAGGGCATATTGTGTTTAAAGGTCCATTCATTTTAAGTCTATTTAAAGGTCTTTGTCGTAGCAAGATGGTCTGACATTTAGTGAATTGATCTCAGTTGAATTATAGGAGAAAAATCAATCCGAAGAGGAAGCCATTGAGGAGGAATTCACATTAAACTGAGGACAGCTAAAAGTCAGTCAGGTGTAAGAAAAAATAAAAAAGAATAAAACAACATGATAGCTTTTTGAGTGTACAATGTACCGGGAATGTGTGAAACCCCATATTTGTTTAGTTTCATGTTTTAGTGATTCACAAAGTAAAACTGGTTTACATGTTCAACTTCAAGTAAAATATTTAGCTTTTGTATTATGAGTGCAATTTTGCTTTTTTTCACCAAGCCTTCACCAAGTCAAAATGTACTTGGTTAGCTGAGTTTATATAAAGATATAGTGGGTACAGTAAGAACTCGCTTCCTCTTGGTTTTCTTATTTGTGGTTTGTAAATTTTTTAAGTTCTGCTTTCAGTCTTTCTTGGGGAGGCACAAAGCTGGGAAAATTGGTGTGTGCTATCTGCGCTCAGTAATTTACTCGGATTTTGTGAATGAACCCCACAAATTGGTTAAACCTTTTAAACCACTTTTGTCTAATTTTTTACCCTCATAGCTGTAATAACCTTGCTACAGCTCTTGAAGATGAATTATGGTGCTCCTTTCTAGTTTAAATGGATGTTCTATCTCAATTGAAGATCTATGCACTTTAATTCTGTCCCGAATATTACATTATTCAGGATGGTGACAATTGGCCAATAGGAGTCACACTGTGAGACTGTGGGCACAATTTGTGACTTAGGCTTAAGGCTCACAAAAATCCAAAGAGAAAAAAATGGAAAACTTAAGAAAAAAAAAAGATGAACTTTGAAGCTAGACATAGAAAAAAGATGACAAACTGTATAGTGCTTTCACTGATTTTGGATACAAGTTTACTTTATAACAGTAGGAATTTAAAGGCATCACTTCCTCATGTGAAAGATGCAATAACTAGAGTGAGCAGAGCAATGCAAATCGTTGGGCAAAATGAAAATCTATACATGTACATATACTCAAATACAAGTCGACCTCGTGTATAAGTTCACTCCAATATTGACTCAAGTAGAAGTCTACCCAGCAAAGTTAATGCCTGAACTATGGGACCAGGAAGAATTACAAGCTGCACTTGGGGCTAGAGAGATGTTGCGAACATCAAATTTTGGGTTCGTGAAGCAACACAGGGGGAACAGGCATGTGTAGCAGGCAGTCCTCATGCACTCTGCTCTCCCCATTCTTCTATGTCCATCTTCGTTACCTTGCAAAGGCTTCCTGAAGCTACTTCCGTGTCAGCCAGGGTAGGGGAGCGGTGTGCAGGCACTGCCTGGCGACGCATATGCTTGATTGCGCACCCGTGGCTGGGAGTGCTCTGCGCATGTGCACTACATAGTTGTGACATCCTTTAAAGTAAAACTGTACTTAAATGTTCCCTTTCAGTAGCATGCTTTATGGTTTCTTTTGGCCCATTATCAAACACTCTTGAATAATCTGATAACGTATATAGGCTTGGTGCTTCTTCTACTGAGGAAGATGGAAACTTTGTTTGGTTCATTCATCTTTACAAATTAGGTTGCTTAAAATAATCTTGAATTACCTTTTATACATGTGCACAGATGTTCCCCAATGTCTGCTAATTGCTTGTTAGAAATCAAACGTGCTAAAAAAGTATACCTGATCACTATTGTTATTCACTGTCCAACTTTCTTCTAAATGGGTATAGGTGTTCTACCATGTCTGCTGACTAGTTGCTAGAAATTGGACATGATGAAAAATTATACCTAAACACTATTGTGATTCACAGCTGCAGGCACTGGCAGTTCATTAATACTGCTTGTCCATCTTCACTTCAAGATTATAGCATTGATTGGCAGAGAGGTTGTATGGAGTAAGACCATCCAAAGTGATCAAAAGTGATTATCTTGGCTGATCATTATTGTTCTTTGTACGGGCCTTAAGCTTAAAGTGGTTTAAACCCCTGACATAATATTCAATAAAAACATGTTTTCCTACTTTTTATATGCCATACGGTTATCATATTTGCATTTGTGCATAAGTATTATTATTCATTTAGAAATGATAGGTTCCCAACAGTACAGTTTTTTGCTTTGTGAGCTGACTTTGCATTTTTTTAATAACTGGTTTTATTCATTATGTATTGAAGGCAGACATGCTTTCAGTGTCTTTCTGTCTCCAGCTGCTTCTGCACAGTCAGAGAATGTGTCACATTCCTCACTTGATACATTTAAGTAAACACAAGATAACATTATCTACAACTTCGGATGCGTCCAGATTTCAATGCACTGAACCTTTACGCTCTGTGTGTAACCCTTCCAATGCTGGCCTAGTAAAAAAAATGCTGGTTGCATATAATATGCTGTAAATAATTTTTTAGAGCAAAGAAGAAATGCTGGGTTATATTCCACTTTAAGAAATAAGACATTTAGAAGAAATAAGCACAACATGAATAATCCACTTCAGCGAGAGATAAACATTTGCTCTTGTGAACTAAGTTTACCAAGGCTGGATCTACTGATCTTCTATAATTTGAATTCCCTTTATTGTCTTTGAAGGAACACTATCAACGTTTAAGTTTAAGTGGGATAGATGCCAAAAGTCCCGGGGAAAATCTGGATTTGACGCAAAGCAGTGTTTTAAGGGCAGAAATCACATTGAATGCTAAATTGCAGGCCTAAAGTGCTTTAAAACATCTTGCATGTGTATACATCAATCAGGGAGTGTAATTAGAGTACTGCTTCACACTGACACACCAAACTCACTGTGTAATGCACCGCAAACAGCTGTTTGCATAGTGACAGCCGTGCTGGACTGGTGCGCACCATGGCGAGATTGCTCTTCCTCACTCAGTGATGTGAGGTAATGTCTGACTGCCTTATCAACTTTCAATTATTCTTTCTCTACCATTGTTAAAGCTTACAGCTATTTTTTAAATACTTGTACTGCTTGCTGTTCTTTTATGGAGGGCAAGTCTGCCATTGTGAGTGATCACTGGTAATGGCCGGAGAATCCTGTTTCGATTCCGGTCCGGAGTGGGAGCCTAAGAAACGGCTACCACCACCACACATCCAAGGAAGGCAGCAGGCATGGCATGCACGTCCCAAGGTAGTGACCAAATGGAGGAATTTCGAGGCCCCGCTGTAGATGACACTGATAGACTGTACTACCTGTAACGAGAATCTGTTATGGAGGGCAAGTCTGCCATCCATTAAAGTGAAAGGTATGCACTGACTGCCAGGTATAATACAATGTGCAGCCACACAGGTGCAGTTAGCCGGTATGCAAAGAGTGGTATATCACACTGCGTGCACTTACGTAGGTATGTGGGTGCACTGAACACAACAGGTAGGTATATGCAGTGATTATTATTACAATGTGCACCTGTCACACACAGACAGGTAGCAGACAGGCACAGTGACACTGCGTGCGCTCAGCTCATTTAGGTAGGTGGGTGCACTGTGAACAACAGGTAGGTAGGTATATTGCAGTAATGGGTATTACAATGTGCACCTGTCACACACAGACAGGTAGCGGACAGGCACAGTGACACTGCGTGCGCTCACGTAGGTGGGTGGGTGCACAGTGAACAACAGGTAGGTATATGCAGTGATGGGTAATGTGCACCTGTCACACACACACAGGTAGTCACTGAATGTGCTGGGCCTGGCAGTGGCGCACACACAGTATGAATTATCAAGGCTGTCTATGCAACACAAGTGTCAGTGGGACACACAGAAAAAAAAATTGATCACAAGAACAAGATTAGCTCTCAAAAGAGATGTTTTGGGGTGCTATTTTAGCAATAAGAATCAGCAAGGAGCAAGTTATGAAGCCTACAAGAGCCTAACTAATCTTTCCCTATGAGAGAGTCTGCAGCAGCTGTCCCTTTTCTATTTACTGCAGGCACACGAATTAGTAAAATGGCCGGTGATGCCTGCCTTTTATAAGCAGGGGAGTGGCTCCAGGATGGAGTGTAGCCTGATTGGCTACAATGTGCCTGCTGACTGTGATGTAGAGACTCAAAGTTGACTCTAATGGTGCACTATGGGGGCAAATCGAACTTCCGGTAAAGTTGACGGTTCTCTGCGATCGCGAACCCCCGGAAGTTCGCCTGGAACCGTTCGCTGGGCGAACCGTTCGGGCCATCTCTAAACAGCTCCTCTTTAACTGAATTTTTTGGAGGTTATAAAATAGGTAACATGGTAGTATCTAGGTGATCACCACACATAATACAGTCACTGTTATGAAACAGTCTATCTGTTTCTTATTAGCATTTTTTATGTGTGTATCAATAGTTCAAATTGGATCACTCTCACTAGAGAGCAGCTCGCCTTCATTGATGGATAATATCATCTTAGGACTTAATCAGCATACAGGCATAAGATAGTTGATATCCTCAGAATGGCTGATTTGGGTCTGGTCTTTTCCTTCATGAAGGCATTCACAATATCAGCCATCATTTAAGGTGAGCTGCCAACCAGGGCCAGATTTAAGCCAAGGCCACATAGGCCATGGCCTAGGGCACCACAGGATCAGGGCCGGGTGGAGAGCAGGCTATGCTAAGGAAGGGGGAAGGGTCACCTGGCTACCTATACTGGAGGGAGGTGGGTCATAAGGCTAACTTTACCAAAAAGGGGAGGGTCATCTGGCATCTTATACTAGTGGGAAGGGGGGAGGGTCATCTGGCATCTTATGCTAGAGGGAAAGGGGGAGGGTCATGGCATCTTACACTAGAGGGAAGGGGGAGGGTCATCTGGCATCTTATTCTAGAGGGAAGGGGGGAGGTCATGGCATCTTATACTAGAGGAAAGGGGGGAGGGTTATCTGGCATCTTATACTAGAGGGAAGGGGGGAGGGTCATGGCATCTTATACTAGAGGGGACGAGGGAGGGTCATCTGGCTTCTTACAGTAGAGGGAAGGGGGAGGGTCCATCAGACCTCCATCTAAACTGGAGGAGGGGAGGAAGGGTTATCTGGCTACCTATACTGGAGGTGTGGGGGGAAGGGCCATCTGGCTGTCTATAACAGTGGGAAGGATCAATGGGCTATTTATACTAGAGAGAGGTTGAAGGGTCATCTAGATACCTAAATTGGAGAAGGGGAGGGGACATCTGATTACCTATACTGGAGGGGGGCAGCTACTGACAGTGGCCTTGGGTGGTAAAGAGTGTAAATCTGGCCCTGCTGCCAACTATCAAGAGTGATCCTGTTTGAATTATTGATATACACAGGGAGTGCCTGTTTGTTTTTTTCTCTCCTAATGTAAAAGTTTTTTTTTCTGAATAATATTTTATGTTCTGCTTTGAGTCTTTACAGATGCTCTTTAAACCTAGTCTAGATTGTAGTGATTAACACACCAGAAGCCTTAACTACAATATACAGTGCAGCAACTAGGCTGTAAGTCACAGGGCAGAAAGTACCTCCTCCCCATAGTCTTAGGGTTAAGGTGACCATACACACATAGATTGCCACCCAATGTGGCCAAATAATCGATCGCTCTCTGATCTGAGTATATTCAGAGAGGCATAGAAACCCACCACACACAGCACTACGATGTTCAAAAGACCTCAGCATGAACTCTATTGAGAATTGAATAAACTGGAGCATTGCACTACACAGCGCAAGGCAATGCTGCAGTTTATTGCATTTGCTCTAGTGCTGCTCCTGCCCTACCCCCGGTCGATGGAGATTTTCTGTCTGATTAATAATTTCAAGTGATTGATCAAATTTGCCGAGAATCATGTGTATGGCCTGCTTTAGATGTGCTCTGTGACTCATGTATAGTTTAGCCTTCCTTTATAAACCTGAGATTCCTGCTATGTAAATCTTATTTGAGTACTAGACACTGCTGCATTGCTGACTGTGATGAAATGAATTAGGTACTGTTAAGTCCAGACAGCCTCAGTTCCCAGCAAAATATGTATCAATAAGGTTGATTTATTTTCTTGGGAAGTCAAAGAAATATTCTGGAGTTTTTATTAAATGCATATTAATTTTCAACGCTAAGGTTTTCCTGTTATGCAGCGTATGGACTCTTTCTGTAATGCATAATTTTCTGAATACATTTCATTTCTTAGTATTTTTTGTATTATAACTCATCTGGAAAATGTCTTGACATTATTGGTAATACAGCATTTCCTTATGACATTAGAGCCAAATAAAGGACTGGATTTCTTTGCATACTTTTAAAAATTCCCTTTTAATTTTAGTTAATTAGGAACATTAATCAGTGTACTTCAAAGATTATTGTATAATATGATATGCTGTTTCTTCTGAATCCATCTCAGGCCGCTAAATAATGATCTTGCAGAATTCCGCAATTTCTTGAAATTTGTCACAAAAGTAATTTTTGTTCTATGTCAAGAGGATTAATTAATGAGGGCAATATGGTTTTATGTTAATAACCCTGGTACCTTTTGATGTCTCAGTCAACCTATAAAAAGTTATGCAAAGGGCAGTAAATTTAGGTTCTTCCAAATCAGACATAAAGTTTTAACAAGTCATTATTCTTAACTCTTTCCAGCTGTTAACACATTTCTCATTGGGACATTTTCAATGGCCATAGAATATGAAATGGAAATGAGACTTAAAATGCCAGTATAGAACATAGGAATTTTATTTTCAATAGAAATAATGCAGCAGTAAATTTAACATGTATGCCACTATGTTTGAATTCCCCTTATACCAGTCCAGTGACCAGTCTAATCCAATGTCAGTAGTTTATTTTGGATGCATGTCAGGAACTTGTCCTCAGTGATACTTTCTTTGTGAGAATAAAAGGCGCATACACACTCTGGCTTTTGTAAAACTATGGGTCGTCAGACCCACCCGCGGGGCGTTCGTTCTGATGACAGTTTGCTTGTGACTACAAGCTGTCAGCCTGTACTCACATGCAAACTGTCGTCAGAACGACCACCCCGCGGGCGGGTCTGATGACCCGTAGTTGAAAAAAATCCAGTGTGTGTACACGCTTTTAGAGACAATGCATGATAGTATTTCACCATACCCATGTTTGTCGTGCTACTATTGCCAACTATCAGAGCACTGTACCCGTGAGGAGAACAAGCAAGGAAACATATACTCTCATATGTTATGCAAATGTTATGACATTTTGAATTTAACAAAGGTTAGGACATCTGCCAGGCTTTTACTGCTCTCTGGGAAGGTATACGAGAAAATAACACTCACTTTGCAGATGCTATAAAAGTCAGGAAGTAAAGTGAAATCAACATAGGAACACAAAGAGCCAAAATCTCCACCAGACATTTTGTTTCTAAGTTTACCCTTGCTTGGGGATATGTTGTTCCCTTTCTGACCCTCTCATGGGTATATGGCAAAATGTAGAAAATGAAGACAAATCTACCTGTTAGGGACATAGGCAGCGAATACATACAGTTCTGGAGGACTTGGACTCAACTTGGCTATTAGTTTGGACATAGCCAGTTTTACTTTCCTGCTGTGTTGGATATGGTAAACAGTAACATTCCTATAGCCTTGACACTGTGCCAGATTGGTTTGATATTCATTTATTTGCAGGAAACTTGAGGTAGGATGTCTTGTTACCCAGGTATCAAGCATTTAAGAGTCTCTGTGTGATTTATTTTACCCTTGACATCCTTGCCTAGCCCAACCATTTTATCCTTCTGCTGTACCAAACCTTCTCTTACAAACTCATGAAAGGTTAACCTTACAAATGACCTTAACCTCTTATCTCTACATGGAAAACTCTAACCTAATCTTTAAAACAGGTTGTATCTGCACACAGCGCTTAGCGCTGGGTGCTGAAACAAGGCGCCCCATAGCAGCAATGATATGTTGCGTGGGGCGCGTAAGAGCAATTCGGGGCTCCAGCGATCACCAGACCCAGGATGACATATCCCTCCAAGTTGTAAAAACTCAGGAGGGGAATAGTATTTAATGCTACCTGGGATTTTAGCCGCAGTAGGGAGAGCAGTCATTCGGCTTGCCCTGCGCTCAACTCACCAGCGGCCAGAGCATATGTACACTCAAACCTTCTCACAAACTAATGAAAGGTTAACCTTGCAAGTGACATTGACCTTAAACTCTAACCTAATCTTTCACCTAAGCCTGCCCCCCCCCCCCCCCCAATAAAAAAAAGTTAGGTATTTTACCTAGCTTCGGATCTACTATTTATTGTGCTAAATTAAACCATTATCCTAAATGTTGCTTATCCCGACTCTGCACTGTCCTCAAACTTTACAAGCATGCCCCATAGCATTAACCTTCATTGACCTCCCTATGCTTGAAAATGGGGAAATTTATATATTGAAATAAAAAAATCCTAAAGCTTTAGTGCTGTTATACGCCAACATGTTTTTCAAGTTGCAGTTTGAATAGCAGACAAATAGCTATTTTTTGGTTTTGGCTATCCTTTCTTTTTCATCAGAACTGCTGGAGACAAAGGTATTTTTTGATAAGAAGACAGCAGTTTGCTACAGGCAGCATCTTTAAGAACTGCATCATATGATTTGGATTTGTGATCGAGAAGCATTGCAGTGCAATGCAGTGATTGTTGTTAGGCAAAGAGATAGACATACCCAACTCAATAAAGAGAAACAGTATAAAAGCTACAGTGTGTGCTCAGGGTTGGACATCATAAGACACTTTCTTTTCAAATGGCATGTTAGAAAGAAGACAGGAGAAAATAAAACAATTGTATCTGCAACAGCACTGCCTCTACTTTTCCATCCATTTTGGTCCAAAGTTTTCTACACTGTTTTGATAAATTTGCCTATCTGTGCCTGAAATTATCCGTTTTATCAATTATTCCTGAACACAACTAATAAGATTTTTAATCTGTCCCGCGCATTTTGTCAACAGTGCCTTGTAAAGTTATATTTTTCCTGCCTAAACTTTTGTTGTCTGGTCAGCAGCATTGATGGCATAGCTCTCCAGTGGTTCCAATCCTTGTTGAGTGGAAGAACCCAAAAGTGTCTATGGGGGTTTTTCCTGTCCACCTCTGTACCACTTAACCTCTAGCCGACCATGTCACTCCAATGGGCAGGGCCATGGCGGCAGCCCCAGGACCGCCTAACGCCGATTGGCGTAAAGTCCTGGGGCTCTGTTTTGCAGGAGATTGCATGCAGGCTGCGCGTGCATCCCCTGCTTGGTGGGCGGAGCTCTGCTCCGCCTTCAGTCTCCGAGCTGCGATCGCCGCTCAGGAGTCTGTTAGACGGCGAAACTGCCATCTAATTACCCATACAGCACTGTGATCTACAGCAGCGCTGTACTGGGGACAGCAGTGTGACACGGCTGTCCCCTCCAGAGGCACAGAGGTGATTGGCTGTCATAGGCTAAAGCGTATGACAGCTGATCACGGGGATTGGCTGGCGGGGGGAGGGAGTGCGGTGTATAATAGTTAAAAAAAACCAACACTTTTTATAAAAAACACACACACACATAAACATAAATAAACAAATAAACAAACATCTGGGGGGGGGGGGGGGGGGGGGATCAGACCCAACCAACAGAGAGCTCTGTTGGTGGGGAGAAAAGGGGGGGATCACTTGTGTGCTGTGTCATGTGGTCCTGCAGCTTGGCCTTAAAGCTGCAGTGGCCAATTTAATGAAAATGGCCTGGTCTTTAGGGGGGATTAACACTGCGGTCCTCAAGTGGTTAAGTATGGGGTGCCCCAGGGCTCAATCCTTTCTCTCCTGCTTTTCATTATTTACATGTTACCACTTGGAAAAATAATCAAAAAACACTGCCTAACATACCATTGCTATGCTGATGACACCCAACTATATCTTTTCTTCAAGCCTGGTGTGACAGACCCAACTCCAACTATAAACTACAGCAATGGATGAGTAACAGCTGTCTGAGACTAAATGCAGATACAACTGAAGTCCTTCTGATCGGATAGCATGACAACAAAACAACTTCACTTGCAGTCTTCACCACTGGGAATAGGAGGCACATATCTACACAGCTCTGAGCATGTGCATAGCCTGGGAGTTCTAATTGATGGAAATTTAAAATTCAGAACTCACATCTCTGCTGTGGTGAAATCATCCTATTTTCACCTGAAAAACATTGCAAAAAGCAAGCACCTCATCCCCCAGAAGATCTGCCAACCGTAGTACATGCCTTCATTACATCCCGACTGGGCTGGCTTTCTACACTGGCCTTCCAAAAAAGGACTTGTACTGCCTACAGCTGATACAGAATACTGCTGCCAGACTGTTAACCAACCAACTCAGTCACTGCCACATAGCACCAGTCCTGCACCACCTTCACTGGCTACCTATAACATGGAGGATCCTGTTCAAGATCGGCTTACTGACATTAAAGTCACTAAGTAATCTGGCCCCTGGATACATGAAAGAAATGTTGCAGCTGCGTCGCCATCCCTGCAATCTCAGATCCACAGGTTCTAATAATCTAGTTGTACCCAGAGTCCACCTAAAAACTTTTGATCCCATAGCCTTCTGTCATGCTGCTCCTACATTATGGAACTCCCTACCTCAGCAGATCAGGACAGCTCCATCTCTGGACATGTTCAAATCCAGCCTGACAACCCACCTTTTCAATTTGACATTTGTGGAAATATAATTTTTGTTGTGTTAATACTTCATCCTACTACCAATTACTGAATCTGAGAGAGCCTACGTGCTTTGAGTCCTATGGGAGAAGAGTGCTCCTGAAATGTTATTGTTATTGTTAGTTCTCCAACCCAACAATCATTTATGATTGCCATACTGATTGCCATATGGTTCATGCTTGTTTAGGATTTTTCACCTTCAGCAGTTATTTTGTTAATAATTCTGAATTAACTTATTTTCTCATTGCATTCATATTCAATGTCTACCTCTCAAAACACTACATGTTTTCACATTTGCCTTCTTTTACAATATTTATTTGGTTACAGCATCTCTAAAAAGTAAGCTCTGCAATCTTGTAATTGATATTGCATCCATACTTGTAAACTAGTGTTTCATGTTCCTGAACCCAATCTGGCCAAAGCCCCATGTTTTATGATACGAACCTATAAGTTGGACAATCAGTGGCTGAGCTGTAAGTGAGGTGGTCAATCAAAGGCTTCTTGTTCTTTGGATGGCCTACTCCTAGATTACAAACATTGTAAAAGGCCCATAAGTGTAGTATTGATATACATCTGAAAAGAAAATGGGAAGGAAGGGGGGGGGGGGGTCTACTGTGTTCCTTTGCATTGCCACAGACAGGAAAAAAAACAAAACATGAATCAAATTTCCAGTAAACATTGCCATTAATTGGTTTGAACTTTGCAAAACAGAATTAATAATTGTTATGAATCTACCTTAATCTAAACCAGTGACAAAAGTTACCAATTTTCTGCAATTCACTTTGCATTAAAAAAAAATATCAAAGGCCTAGTGAGCTTTTGTGTGTTCCGTTGTTGAATTTGCTTATTTATTTACTTATGTAGAGTTACTTTTAGAAAAATAAACTGAAGGCTACCAAGCATGCTTATGTTCTTCTTACCTTTGTTATGTTACTTTGAGTTAATTTCCTATCTGTTAAATGTAAGTCGGATTCCAGTATTATGAACTACACAATGCCACCAATAGCTGTACTACTTACATTTGGAAAGCAATGGAATCTGATCACAGTATATGACTACTGAATATACGTAGTATGCCTACAAATGTGGAGAAAGATTTCTGTTCCTCTTGGGTCTACTTTTCAAAATCATGTACGAAAGCAATTCAAAAGAAAGAGCATCTATGTGTATAGTGCTAAAATAGAAAATGCTTACGAGTTTAAATAGGTTTAGTGCAAACACCATTTATTTTGTTTGCTGATTATATCAATTTAAACAATAAAATCAATATACTGTTTTGTTTTGAGATAAACTGCCTTTTAAAATGAAATACCTGCACAGTTGAAAGCAAAAAAAAAATCATACTACTAATGTTACTATATTAAATTGATGTGCCGTGTAAATTAATCAGTTATTCTTATTATTAGTAGCATAGATGCGGGAAGCTTCAGTAAAAATGCTATAAAAGCACAGCAGGATACTAAAGATGAAATATTTTTGTGTATTCCTTCATTTACAAAGTTGCTGAGTAGTGACCCATTGTCCTCCTGTGGAACAGCCCTAGCTCCTGGTGTAATGAAACAGAACTCTGAGGCTTGGTCCTTTCATGCAGAGAGGTCAATGCTGTCCCCTGAGTTTCCTTTTACCAGAATGTTATATTCCTATTAATACAAAATAGCCATAAAGTGTGCTCATGCATTTCAAAAACTCGTAGTTATTTCCTGAAAGCTGTTATATTTTAAATCATTCTAAAGAGACAATGGCTTCTAAGTGCCTTCACAATACATCTATTTATAAACTTATCAAGGAATCAAATCAAT
Source organism: Hyperolius riggenbachi (assembly GCF_040937935.1). Classification (NCBI taxonomy): domain Eukaryota; kingdom Metazoa; phylum Chordata; class Amphibia; order Anura; family Hyperoliidae; genus Hyperolius; species Hyperolius riggenbachi. The sequence continues at coordinate 231,320,180 of NC_090650.1, forward strand.
ATTATTGTATGGCTTTCACAAAACTCTTTCAAGGTTATTCCATTTTTCATGTATAACCTTGTCGCTTTGTATGCTGAAGGTGCATTGAATTCATTGAGATATATACTAAACTGTCACTCTTTTTATTTTTTTTATTTTTTATTTTTTTTGCATAGGTTTGAAACCAGGATAGATAATACCATCAGTTTATTGAAGTAATTAAAAAGACAATCTGAAAATCTGAATTTACCTAAAAGCAACTGACACTTCCTACTGAGATTTATGTTTTGATCTTGGGAAAAATAAGCCTGCTATTAGTGATTCCAAAACCATGAAAGAATTTAACAAAGTATTTCAAGCTACTAACGAGGCGGAGGATAAGCAAAGTAGGCACCAAAGTGCAATAATTAAAAGGAGGGAAAAATAATATACTGAAACTTATCTATGAAAAGTATAAGCAAAGTTTTCCATTTAGACCAAACAAATTCCAGCTGTCATTGATTATGTAAGTGTGTACACAAGTACATCCTAATAAAAAAAAAATCATTATCTGCTGAAACAAAATGAAGTTCACAACTCCAACCGTTTTGTATGGCTTTCTGAATCCAAGGCCACTATGCTAAATGTTTCATATTCTCTTCATCTCTTTCTCTTTATCCCTTTACCAGAACTTAGAGCTATCTTTAAGAAAGAACTTTCCAACATCCTACAATCCTTTGCAGTCTTGCCTCCAGTTATGTCAGCATTCCTCACTGCACTCTACAGTGTTTTCCTCAATTAATACATCAATGCAAACTGTTTCTGAGCTAAAAATGCAGTAGCTGCTTCAGCCTGAATGTTGAGGTGACCATAGACTATGCACACATCTATGTAGTCTAAGAAGTAACTATTTAATAATACTTTAAACAGATTGTTTGGATGAGCTTACAAACTGCAGCTTGGGTTGCAACAGCGGCAACCAAAGTAATACGCTTGTGGAGAATTCCTGTCTCCACTCAGAACCTTGGATGATCCTAGAATCTCAGTGATTGCTCTCAAAAAAACAAAAACTTAACAAAATAGATGCTACAGGCTAATTACTAAATTGGCACTGTCCCCCTAGGGGGTAAGGTTATGAAAGAGTGGGAGGAGGCACCCCAAATATGGTAAAAGACTCTCAAAACAGCTTAAAACATAAAGGTTAGCCTACCTTGAGAAAGTCAATCAGACAACACAAGCTGAAAATGGCTATTTATTGAAACACTATGGATGACACATTTTGTAGGTTAAATCCTGCTTCTTCAGGTCAATATAAGTGTCATATTGTGACAAGTAAATTAGCATGAAACACATATTTTTTATAGGCACTCCGTGCTACTGCAACAAGACACTTATATTGACCTGAGGAGGTGGGATTTGACTTGTGAAATGCATCATCTGTAGTGTTTCAATAAATAGTAATTTTCAGCTTGTGCTGTCTCAAAGTAGGCCAGCCTTTATGTCTTAAACTGCCTTTAGAGTCTTTGATTTTATTTAGGTTGCCTCCTCCCACCCCTATGTGGAAATGGTAAGACTGAAGAATCAAGATTCTATTGTGTATGGTCAGCTTTAGAGGCTGTTAGTTCAATTTCCACTGACACCAATTAAATAAACAAACTTTATAAACAGACTGTTGAAAAAAAAAACTTCCCACAGCAGTTTTTGACTTAATTAATGTATATCAACATACAAATATTTTATCTTTACTATAACGGTACTGAGAATAAAGCTATTGTAATGACACATTACATTTTTTAGTCAAGTGCAGGGCCGGATGTACCATAAGGCACTGTAGGCACCTGCCTATAGGCACCTGATGATGGAAAGGTGGCACAATTCCCTCCCCGACTGACTCCTTTCCTATGCAGAGGCCCGAGAAGCGCATAAATGAGAGGTTACTCACCCTACTCTCTTCCTTCCACTGATGAGATCTCCCTTCAGTCGGGGGCACCTCAAGCTACTTCATACTGAGAGTACTTTGGGTTACCTAATACTAAGGGGCACCTGTAGTTACCTATGACAGGCAAGGGAAGTAAGGGAATAGTGACAGCTGAGAAAGCCAGCACTTGCGTTGCGGTATGGGATTTGTAGGTTCATGGAGGGTGAAGCCTAGGGTGCCAGGACTTCTGTGCCTATAGGCTCCTGTGAGGTAAATCTGGGCCTGGTCAAGTGTGTAATATAAATGAACATAAATAGTGTATATGTGTAAAAGCAAGAACACCTCTACATTTATCATTATCTGAATACCTAAAATTAGAAGTAGGAGTTCTTCAAGGAACCTGCCTTATTTATACCTTAGATATGGCGTTTTTTTTTGCTCTTTGTTGTTGAAAGTATGACATCAAAGGGGATCTCTGAAGTCTGAAAAAGAAAGAAGCAGAAGCATATAAAAATAGAAGGTGAATTAAAATACATGACAAGAAACTGTACATCAATCACTGCACTGTCTAGAAAATCTTTTTAAAGTGGAGAGAATTTTAAATAAGTAAAACATCAAAGACCAGAACTTCTTGGAGCAATAATGGTCTTGACTGATGAAGTGAATATAGAGTTACTGGGCTAAAGTACCACAAGTTTGACAAAACTAAAGACAACTTTTCACCTAGAGCCTCTTACCAACTGTAAAGCATGGTGTTGGAAATGTTATGGTGTGAGTCTGGTTTACTGCATCAAAGTCTTGGCTAAAGTCTCTATCACAGAAACTATGATTCCTTCATTGTACCAGAGAGTATGTGAAGAACATGTAAAACCATCTGTTGTAAGACTGAAGCTTCACCAGAATTAGACCTTGGAACATAATAGCCCTAACTATTTCAATATAGTTGCCCAGAAGTGGCATAACAAAATATGAGGGGTTCTGGAATGGCCATGTGAAAGTTTGTATCCAATTATCTAATTCCTATTGAGACGCTATGAAGTGATTTTAAATGTGCTTTGCATACAATGCGCCCTACAGACATCACACATCTGAAAAAATTCTGCATGTGAGACTTAAACAAATGTATCAGTACCTTCACAGCTCATTGATAAAAGTTGTCATGCCTCATGAAAAGTGATTCGAAATACATCAAATGTCACATGCATACCTGCAAGCCATTGATGCATTATCAAGTAAAACAAATGTGAAAAGGGATAAAGAATTGCTTATTTTACATAGATTTTCTAAACTGGCATTGACACATTTTTTGGTACCGCAAGCAGTAATGACTATTTCTCCAATTCTTATTCTTATTAATTTACAGAATGCAAAGTGAGCAAACAGAGGAAAAAATCTAAATCAAATCAATATTTTGTGCAACTACCCTTTGCCTTCAAAACAACATCAATTCTTAAAACTAAACTTGCAAAAAGTCAGAGATTTTGTATGGTTAGACTTAGCTGTACGATTGACTAAATATACCAAACAGGCGCTAATGAATATAATTTGCATGTGTAGGTTTAAAAGACGGTATTTAACTTAAACTAAAACAGCGATGTAGGAAGCTTAAAAGTGGTTGAGGTTGAGGAACAGGCAAACTCTGCTACCAAGGTGAGGTTGTGAAAGACTCGTATCACAGATCAAACAACTTAAGAAGGTTGAACACAGCAGACAGCAACAAGATTCAAGGTATTTATTCTACACCAGCAAGGTTTTTCCTACTCCTAAAGTATTCAAAGTAGACTGGAGTTTGAAAATGTGCGACTTAAGCTATTTTGAAGAAGAACAAAGTACCAGGTAATGTTTAGGACCTAAATTGTAGTGTTCATCCAAGTAAACTTTGTGTGGCAGATGAATGAAATATTATACTTACTTTCCTTTAAAATTGTAAGATGTTCAACTCAAAACTGGAATATACCTGTGGGACTAAAGCACACCCATGCGTATACGGTTCCCGACTGCGGGTTTGACCAGATCGAGAGGGGAAGCAGCCTTAGTCGAGCTAAAACAAGGCTGGGACCCCTCAGAACACCTCTCAATGCCACCACTAGCTGTTCGCTAGACACTTCCACTCTGCTGTTGAGTTCTCAGCACGCACTCTGCGTTTTCGTATTCGGGTCAGCTTTGCGCTTAGGCCGAATACAGGAATGCCACGCACCCACACACACACACAGTTGCAATCTTACATGGTAGTGAAGCAAAAAACCACTAACAGTCGTTCCGAACGATACTGTTAGCCACTCTGCTGTCGCTACTCGCACTGGCGTTTTTCGTACGCTGGGTCAGCTGCGCGCTTTAGGCCAACGTATGACAAACGCCCCCACACACAATGCAGTTACAATCTCATATGGTAGTGTTGCTCAAGCATACAAATAGGCATGGATTTATACACACTTCAATCTCTTCTAGGCTATGAGTGTTAGTTTAGCACAGCAGAAGTCAAGCTTATTAAATAACGATTTAATATTCCATAAAAAACGTGGAACAATGCAGAACAGAATATATACAAAAGATTACAAAAAACAAAATAAAAAAAGTTACCAAGATAACAGTTACAAAAATACACACACGGATATTTGCGTAAAAATAAACGGGGGAAAAAAAGAACGTTACCAGCTTAGGTTAGAACGTTGTTTGACGGGAGGACGCCGTTTCGACCAGAATCCCTAGCTAAAGCGCTACCTCCAAGAGAAGATTCTTTCTAGGTATCTGGCTCTTCTTTTTATACTCTGAAGTGTACCCTGGGGCATTTAATGTCCAGCCCCCAGGAACTAATGCAATTTCCCTGTGAGTGACATCACCGAACGCTTGTCATAATCTTTCTGTGATATGCAAACGTCAAAGGGTTCCTGTTTTAGCTTCTGGAAAGGTTGCAGAATTCAATAGGTAAGATTGTATCCTACCAGACATCAAAAGGCTTCCTCAACATTATTTCCTAGGTTAAAGTGTATTTTAGCACATACATGAAAAGACTTCCCTAGTCCACGTTACAGTGAAAGTTAAAGTGTTTAACACACAGGAGGCTCTTCCTCAACAGAAGTGTAAATGTTTCAAGTGTCAATGACTTCCACACTTCACTTCTGCCATTGTCTGATTACCCCAGCTTATTCACTGAAGTCCCTTTAGATGCAAATGTAGTACAGCCAGATGACCATCACTTCAAAGCAGAATACACATGTGAGATGTAGCAGACAGAAAAATGACAGAGATATGTTCCTGTACTCCCTAATATCATCAGCACCTCAATATATCACCACACCTCCCCTCTTTAGAATGGGGCAAGGCAGATGATCTTCCCAGATTATCCTGCCAGCACCTACATTGTTGGTTCTGCTTGACGGGACAGCCCATCAGCATTCCCATGATTGTTTCCCTTCCTATGTTGAATAGTGAAGCTATATTGTTGGAGAACTAAGCTCCATCTCAGCAATTTGCCATTGTCACCAGAAACCCGATGTAACCAACTAAGAGGGTTGTGGTCGGTTACGACTGTGAATACGCGACCGTAGAGATAGTGCTGCAGCTTTTGTAGGGCCCATACAATTGCCAAGCACTCCTTCTCTATGGTGGCGTAAGCTACCTCCCGGGGTAGCAGCTTCCGACTTAAGTACAGAATCGGATGTTCTTCCCCAGTTTGGTTTACCTGGCTTAACACAGCACCTAGGCCAAAGGCTGAGGCGTCCATCTGGACCACAAACCGTCGGCTGAAGTCTGGCGCTTGCAACACGGGAGGGCTGGCTAGGGCCCTCTTCAGAGCTGTGAATGACTGTTCACATTCTGGTGTCCAGAGAATCTGCTTGGGCAGCTTCTTTTTGTGAGGTCTGTCAATGGCTTGGTGAGGGCACTATAGTTGGGGACAAACTTTCTATAGTACCCAGCAGTACCTAAGAAGGACTGAATCTGCTTCTTCGTTTGGGGGGTGGGCCAGGACACAATGGCATCTACCTTCCCAGTATCTGTACGAAGCTCTCCCCCCCACCACATGTCCCAGGTACTGTACTTGTTTCATGCCTATCTGACACTTGCTAGGCTTGACTGTTAGTCCTGCTGCAGTGATGCGCCCCAAAACCTGTGACAGCTGCGCTAAGTGGTCGTTCCAGTTGGCGCTAAACACGGTGATGTCATCTAGGTAGGCGACAGCGTAGTGTTCCAAACCTTCCAGGAGACCATTTACAATCCTTTGGAAGGTGGCCGGGGCGTTTTTCATTCTGAAAGGCATTACATTAAATTCAAACAGACCTGAGGGGGTGATAAAGGCAGACCTCTCCCGTGCCTCAGCTGTTAGAGGGACCTGCCAGTATCCCCGACTCAAATCCACGATTGTTAGATATTGTGCGCCAGCTAGCTTATCTAACAATTTGTCGACCCTCGGCATTGGGTAAGCATCTGACGCAGTTATCAAATTTAGTTTTCGATAATCTACACAGAACCGAGTGGTCTGGTCCCGTTTGGGTACTAGCACTACAGGTGATGCCCATGCGCTATGCGACCGTTGGATCACCCCTAGTGACAGCATTTCCTTAATCTCCTTGCTGATGTGGGCCTGAACCTCAGGGGAGACTCTATAGGCTGACTGTCTAACCGGCTTGTTATTTCCGGTGTCAACATGGTGTACAGCCAGGCTGGTCAGACCAGGGTGGGCTGTAAAGGTACCACGGTAAAGGGTCAGCACATCAGATAGCCCAGCCTGCTGCTCTGCTGTCAACTCCGGATTGATCTGCACCTCTGTAACAGAGTCGGTTTCCTGGGTGGAGGCCAGGATGTCAACCAGGGCCTCTGCTTCACCGTCCGGTAGCAAACTGCAGACAGGGAGGAGCGCAAGTGGTTCTATCATGATGTTCCTTTAACATATTGACATGGTACGTTTTCAGCTGCTTACCTCGGGCATCCAGTGCGACCACATAGGTCACATCACTAATCTTCCTATGTATGGTATAGGGCCCATCCCAAGCGGCCTGCAGCTTATTCTGTCGCATCGGGTTTAGGACCCATACCTTGCGACCTACCTCATAAACTCTCTCCCTAGCACCGTGGTCATACCACTGCTTCTGGGTGGCCTGGGCTTGAGTAAGATTCTCTCGCACTAACCCCACCAGGGTGTCCATCTTTTCCCGGAACTTTAGAACATATTCCACTATGGAGACCCCGGGACCCATATCCTGCTTCTCCCAGACCTCTCGAATGAGATCGAGGGGTCCACGTACCCTCCTCCCATATAAGAGCTCAAAGGGCGAGAACCTGGTGGATGCCTGGTGCACCTCACGATAAGCAAACAGTAAGTGCGGCAGGTATTGCTCCCAGTCTCTCCCTTGCGATTCAACAAACACCCTTAGCATCTGTTTCAGAGTACCATTGAACCGCTCACATAACCCATTTGTCTGGGGGTGGTAAGGGCTGGCCATGATGTGTTCTACCTGCATTTGCTTACAGAGGCATTCCATTAGGCGCGACATGAATTGCGGGCCGTGATCGGTGAGCATTTCGCGGGGAAAACCGACCCGTGAGAAAATGCGCACCAATGCGTCCGCAACCTTGTCTGCCCGTATGGAGCTCAGGGCTACAGCTTCAGGGTAGCGAGTGGCATAATCTACCACCGTGAGAATGAAACGTTTCCCTGTGCTGCTGGGTATTGCTAGAGGCCCAATGATGTCAACCGCAACCCTTTGGAAGGGCTCCTCTATGATGGGCAAGGGCCTCAGTGGGGCTTTGTCTGTGTCACCTGCTTTTCCGACCCGCTGACATGACACAAGACCAGCAAAAATCGGCAATATCTGTCCCCATGTGGGGCCAATAAAAATTGTGGGCCAGACGGGATTTGGTCTTGCGGATCCCCAAGTGACCAGCCAGGGGCACCTCATGCGCTATTCTTAATAGCTGCCCCCTGTACCTGTGGGGAACAATCAACTGCCGGTCTGCCTCCTCCACTTCCGACGGCTCAGAGGGAAGAACCTCTCTGTACAGTCTGCCTTGCTCCCAGTACACCCTGACTCTGTCGCCCTCCACCGGTGCCCTGTCCGCCAGACCCCTGAGCTCTTCCAGGCTGCTATCAAGCCGTACAGCCTCAGATAACTCAGTGCTGTCGGCCACAGGCACCAGGGAGGTGGCAAACTGAGAGGCCTCTGGGTCCTCAGAGCCAGGTTCTGAAGTGGAAGAGCCCGACCCAGTGACATCAGCCCCTTCAGTGGACAATTCGTCTGCTGCAGCCCAGTGAGCACTGCGGGTCACCACTGCAGCTGACGGAGCGTTCACTGTTCACATGTCATTATGCAACACATCACATATTACATCAACATTCTCTGCATGCATGGTAACAACGTGTCCCCCTCCAGGCCTGGGCACTGGAGACTCACTAGGGCTGGCTCCTAGTACACAGTCCGTAGCCCCTGGGGCCTCGCCAGCACTCCCCACTTGCACAGCATTATCACACAGTACCTTGCAAGAGTCCTGAACTTCTGCTGGAGATGCAGGCTCCACGAGGTTTGGAGTAGGCTCATACCGGGCCACTAACCGTCCAAGGTCAGTACCCAACAACACGTTCGTGGGGATGGCATCCGTTACCCCCACTTCTTTCATTCCGCTGCCGGCCACCCAATCCAAGTGGACCAAGGCGGTGGGTATGTTGGGGGTGACCTCCCCCAACTCCTTTGACAGCCATAGTCTTGCCAGGAATGTACTCCTCGGGGTTCACAAGCTGGGGGTGCACTAGAGTCACCTCTGCTCCGGTGTCTCTCAGACCGGTGGTAACTGTATCCCCAACCGTGACAGGTTGCAGATTCTCTGCATAGCTACCTGCATTCCTGGTAGCACACAACGCATTTCGGGCCCCGCCAGAGTTTGGGGCTTCCTTCTTCTTCTCTGGGCACGTAGCACTGATGTGACCCGGTTTGTTACAGGCAAAACATTTCCGAGTGTCAACGGTGGCTGTTCTACCTCCAGGCGGCTGTGGGACTTGGCTTCGCTGGGTGCTCAGAGGAGAAGGTCTCGCAGGCTTTTCTCCCTTCCAGCTGGGCGCCGTAGTCCTCCGGAAGTCAGATGCTCGATTGGACGTGTAGGCATCAGCAACTTTCGTGGCCTCATCCACAGTCTTCGGCTCTCGGTCCCGTACAAACTGCCGGACCTCAACAGGACAAGTGTGGAGGAACTGGTCTTTCATTATCAGTTCCTGCAGGGCATCAAAGGTTTCAACAGCCAGTCCTTTTACCCACTGCTGGAAGGCAGTGCGCAGGTTGCACGCATGATCCAGGTAACTGTCATTAGGACCTCGCTGCACTGTCCAGAAACGTTTTCGATACACCTCTGGCGTGAGGTGGTATCGCGCAATGATGGCTTTCTTAATTGCCTCAAAGTCTGTTTCTTCCTCCTGGGGGAGACTCACAAACGCCTCCAGGGCCTTGCCTCTCAGCCCTGGTGTGAGATATCTTGCCCACTGCTCACGGGGCACCCCATACTGCCGACAAGTCCTTTCAAACCCCTGTAGGAAAGTGTCTATGTCAGAGTCCTTGTCCATAGCGGGGAACTTATCCAGGGGGATTCTGTGGACTCGCTCACCTTCGCGTTCTGGTCGTGCTTCTGAAGTTTAGCCAGCTCCACCTGGTGTCGCTGTGCAGCTTGTTCCCTCTCGGCCAGGCGTCTTTCACTCTCGGCCTGGCGTTGCCGTTCAGCTCTTCCCTCCTCTGCCTGTCGGTGCAGTAGGATCAGCTTTAGGCGCAGTTCAGGATCAGCCGAGTTCAGTAGCTGTAGATCAGCTTCCAGAGATGGCATCTCCCTGCTTGGTGGATCATCCAGGACATCGTCTCCCCTCGCATTCTGTGGCGGGAGCGATTCCTCCTCTGGCGTGTCGTGAGCTGCATCCGCTGACGTTGAAGCACGGGCTTGCTCTGCCTCATCATACTCCTCGAGGGCACGAACTAACTGCTCCTTAGTCTGGCCGCTCACCGTCTCGAAGCCTTTGTGCTCACACAGGTTGAGTAGCATCTCTTTGTTTTGCCTTGCATAGCTGGATGCTTTCTGAGCCATCGTGTTGCAAAAAGAAAAAGAAAAAGGGGGGGAGGGAAAGCAAATACCAAGTGTGTATCTTTGAAAAAAAAACGTATATAGATTCTGCACTGAGTAGACTTCTGTAGGCTAGTTGCTTCTAGCAAGCTTCCAGCCTTCAGTACTCAGAATAGCGAGCTAAATTGCGTACTTATGTACTAAACGATCCCACCACTGCCAGCCAATTATGTCAGGAACCGGCCCGCGACACGCCTGCGTATACGGTTCCCGACTGCGGGTTTGACCAGATCAAGAGAGGAAGCAGCCTTAGTCGAGCTAAAACAAGGCTGGAACCCCTCAGAACACCTCTCACTTCCACTCTGCTGTTGAGTCCTCAGCGCGCACTCCGCGTTTTCGTATTCGGGTCAGCTTTGCGCTTAGGCCAAATACGGGAATGCCACGCACCCACACACACACACAGTTGCAATCTTACACGGTAGTGAAGCAAAAAACCACTAACAGTCGTTCCGAACGATACTGTTAGCCACTCTGCTGTCGCTACTCGCACTGGCATTTTTCGTACGCTGGGTCAGCTGCGCGCTTTAGGCCAACGTATGACAAACGCCCCCACACACAATGCAATTACAATCTCATATGGTAGTGTTGCTCAAGCATACAAATAGGCATGGATTTATACACACTTCAATCTCTTCTAGGCTATGAGTGTTAGTTTAGCACAGCAGAAGTCAAGCTTATTAAATAACAATTTAATATTCCATAAAAAACGTGGAACAAGGCAGAACAGAATATATACAAAAGATTACAAAAAACAAAATAAAAAAAAGTTACCAAGATAACAGTTACAAAAATACACACACGGATATTTGCGTAAAAATAAACGGGGGGGAAAAAGAACGTTACCAGCTTAGGTTAGAACGTTGTTTGACGGGAGGAAGTCGTTTTGACCAGGAGTCGCGATCATCCCTAGCTAAAGTGCTACCTCCAAGAGAAGATTCTTTCAAGGTATCTGGCTCTTCTTTTTATACTCTGAAGTGTACCCTGGGGCATTTAATGTCCAGCCCCCAGGAACTAATGCAATTTCCCCGTTTGTGACATCACCGAACGCTTGTCATAATCTTCCTGTGATATGCAAACGTCAAAGGGTTCCTGTTTTAGCTTCCTTCTGGAAAGGTTGCAGAATTCAATAGGTAAGATTGTATCCTACCAGACATGAAAAGGCTTCCTCAACATTATTTCCTAGGTTAAAGTGTATTTTAGCACATACATGAAAAGACTTTCCTAGTCCACGTTACAGGTGACAACCCCAATGTTGACAGTATTTCCTAGCTGATCAAAGATAAGGATATAGTTTGCACCTCCACCAATAATTTAATTTCCTCACATTGAAAGTGTTTAACACACAGGAGGCTCTTCCTCAACAGAAGTGTAAATGTTTCAAGTGTCAATGACTTCCACACTTCACTTCTGCCATTGTCTGATTACCCCAGCTTATTCACTGAAGTCCCTTTAGATGCAAATGTGGTACAGCCAGATGACCATCACTTCAAAGCAGAATACACATGTGAGATATAGCAGACAGAAAAATGACAGAGATATGTTCCTGTACTCCCTAATATCATCAGCACCTCAATATATCACCACAATGAGGTCTTCATTGAAGCAACTGTTGTCACAAGGTCATGTCTGTAATGTGTGGCTGTAGTTGAAGGCAGTTTGTATGCCAATTAACTAGAAAACAATACAGCAGTAATGAGTATCTGCAGATAAGAGTGAAGCATGCTGGGAGCATTTCTGTGCATGTAGTTGGCAAATTTGTCAGGATTCATTTTATCCACAATGCCAAGAAATGTAAAATGATACTTATCCACCATGCAATACCACCAGGGGGGCATCTGACTGCCCCCAAATTTCCTGCAGTAGGACAGCAAAACCAAACATATAACCAATGTCGTTAAGCACTATCTTTAGTGTACAAGAAAAACAAGTACCAGTAATCGTGTAAGTGATAGTGTGGCGCACACAGATTTCTGATCTCAACATTGAGTGTGCCTGAGAGTCAACATTACTGAGTGGGCCTAGGATTAAATGGAGATATAGAAAGATTTGAGGTAGCCTACAGAGAAAGATTTATAGTTAGTTCTCCAAGATGTTTAGAAAAAAACAAATTCTTTCAAAAACAGTGTGCGAGTGAAAAAATGTATGCTGTGTTGAAAGTAAAGTGTGGTCACAACAAACATTGATTTGATTTACAGTTCACTTGTAAACATTCACTTTTCATTAGTAATTTCTATAAATTGACAATGAATTAACACTTTTATTTGTGAAAATATTCTTAGTTTGCAGGATTTTGTGCACCCTTCCCTTTTGCACAGTACAGCGCCATGGAAGATGGTGGCACTATATAGATCAATAATGATAATCAATAATTATAATATTAAACTGTAGATTTGGTAAACATACTGCAAATATCACTGTGACCAATACAAAAGCCAGTGAGCCCTTGCCATGCAAGCTTACAAGCTAAAGAAATAGGGAGAAACAAAAGGTAAGGCAATGCACAAGCTGAATTTTAAAAAAAAGGGCCTGATTCATCAAGCTGCACTGCTTAGCAGCGCAGCTTAATGTGAATGAGCGACTGCTTTCCCTGCCTTACATAACAGCGCTCGCTGCTATGTAAGGAGTGTGCCTTCCCTTAGTTATGCACATTGCTTACATAGCAACGCGTGTAACTTTAACATCGGGTAGTCCTGTGAAGTATCGTTGCCTCGATACTTCACTTGCGGGCACTACTATGTTAATTTACATAGTTACATCTATGTAAATTAGCATAGCAGAGCACGCCAGTGAAGTCAGGTTCCGTATTCTTTAAATCCGGAATCAGGCTCCATATTCTTTAAAGCAAACTCAATCTATTTTTGCTAGATACCTAACAAGATGTAAGCCTCTGGATGGTCCAGATGCTTCTAATGTCCTCATCGACTACACCATTGCCCACAGAGATACTCTGAGCAGGAGCCTGTTGGATATATTCTTCTGGCAACCTTCCGATTGTGTACGAGCACACTTATACTGGGCAGGCACGAGTACCCCCGCACATGCACAGTAAGCCAAAGCTGCCCGCTCACAAGTGTATTTCAGCAAGTATAATGGCTATCACTGGACTTCTTAACCTGATTGCATTTGAGTTTTGCTTATGCTGGGTTCTGCTTTGGGCAAGCTTTTTAGCATGAGCTTTATGCTAACCTTAATTAGGTAGGTTTACTTACATGTTTCTCAGGACAAGGTACACACTTCATCGGGCAAATATGAAGAGCAAAATCTCAAAAAAAGCTGTAAGCAAATTACATTTTTTTTTGAGCTTTTGCTCTCAGTATTTGCACTATGAAGCTGGAACCTAATCCCATGAAATGAGCTGCATTCCATAAGAGTTGTTTGTTTTTTGGGAATATTAAAGCTAGAATCATAATCTCACTTTGGAATGTTTTCCCCTTAAAGGAGGTAAGTTCATATCTACCTACTTTTTTAAAAATTATTTATAACTATTTCGGAAACTTAAGTGCCTGTTTTTTATTTGTTTTGTTACCTAATGCATTGGTGCCAATGTCCGCTCATCCAGAACTCATGGGATGAATGTTTTCGGCAAATCTCACTCACGCTGAAACTTTATCTTAATAAGGACATGTTTGTGGCCCTATTCTGTAGAAATTCTCCTGGCTTGAACAAGTATCAGAATAAGTTGGTAGCTTTATTTCGTGCAGCCAATAGATGTCTGATTGCCACATTCTGGAAAGGTCCGTTGCTGCCCTCTTCATGGTTTCTACATAAGGTGTGGTGGATATATCCACTCGAGCAAATTTCCTATACCTTAAAATCCACCCTGCATACATTCAATCAAATCTGGGCCCCATGGATATCCCAATTTCCCTTGGGAAACCCTCTGTTGTTGATGTCTAACTATGCCCCGCAGCTTTATACTTTTTGACTGGTGTAGCTCATTTCAGACAAATATTTTCATGTTTTGACTTTGATATCCTGTTCATCCTTATTTGTATTATGTGCTTGGGAAGAATTGGCAGTGCTCTTAACTCCTATATGACCGGGTCATGCACGCCAATGAGCGTGATCATGGCAGCAGCCCCAGGACCGCCTAATGCGGATCGGCGTAAAGTCCTGGGTCGGGGATTTGCAGGAGATTGCGAGCACCAATGTGTGTGCATTTCCTCCGTCATCAGTCTCCCATCGGCGATCACCGTGTATTTACTCTGGACAGCAATGCGATCTACAGCAGCGCTGTACTGGGGACAGCCGTGTGACATGGCTGTCCCCCTGGACGACAAGGAAGTGATCCGTTGTCATAGACTAAAGCCTTTGACAGCCGATCATGCTGATTGGCTGGCAGGGTAGGGAGGGCTAATAAAAATATAAAAAAAAGGTAAAATTAATTGTTATTTTAAACAAATAAATATTTATAACAAAAATAAACATTGGGGGAGCAATCACAGCCCACCAACAGAAAGCACTGTTGGGGGGCAGAAAAGGGGGGAATTCACTTGTGTGCTGAGTTGTACGGCCCTGCAGCAAGGCCTTAAAGCTGCAGTGGCCTATTTTGTAAAAAATTGCCTGGTCACTAGGTGGGTTTAAGCTCAGGGTCCTCAAGTGGTTAAACCAGTCTGCATCTGAAATGACTACCAACAAAGGCATGCAGAGCCCCCCAATGCCAAATACACGCATTGTATTCAGATGCCAAACTATGCTCTAAATCCCTAAATTTAGGGGATTTAGTGCACCCCTCTGTTGGTAGTGATTTTAGATGTGGCCTAGTTTAATAGCACTTCCAATTCTTCCCTGTCACCCCCCACCCCCCAAAACAGTGTAAACCATTTTATGACCAGCTGCCCCAAGGATCACACTCTTTGTTTGGTAATTAGACGTTAGGGTCCGTTCCATGCAGGATGTCCTCATGGTAGTGGAAGGTACATTCTGCATGAAAACTGTTTAGGAAGCTAATATCCTCCTTTATTTTAATTTTGGCACAATTGTTTTGAATGCAAAATGTGTACCCTGCCTGTAATTAGGCTCTACACACCTATGCTGTTAGTCATTCAGATGCAGCCTATCTTGGGAAGTGCTGCCACCTCTCCCTGCTGTATTAAATGTGTGGTTCATATATTTTCTGATGCAGATGCCTGAATGCTGTCTGGCTTTATGTTTGTAAGATTTTCTGTTGGATTGAAATGTTCTAGATTACATACTGCACATTTTTTATGCTGTTACAAAAAATGCTTCTCAATAAAATTATATTAAAAAAAATTGTACAGCAACTGCAAAACCATCCAAAGTGGTTGATTGCTTTAACCACTTCCCCTCCCCAGGACAAGTAACTAAGTCCCTGCAAAATCCCATATCTCCCTGCAGGGAAGCAGCTACTACCGCTCTCCCCACCACGCACTCCCACTCACCCCCCGCACTCCTGCGCTCGTTACAGCCTCCGAACGTTACCCTGGACATCAATGAATGGGTACACAGTTCCCATTCACTGTTCTAAATCCCTGTGTAAATGACCTCCGTCATCCATGAGGTGGCACCGTCATTCACAAAACCCAATACTTACACGGCAACGGATTACTTCCTGTTTGTGTAGTGATACTATGCATAGGGAAGTTATGCGTGAGGACATTTTGTGGCCAAATAGTAAACCTACATCTAAAAAACTTTCTTTTTTTACTAACAGACTTTTTTTTTACATTTAAAATTAACTAACCTCTTACCTTACACACTCTGTAGTAGTTCCCCCAAAAATGTTTATGAAAAAAAATAAAATTTCAAAAAATACATTAATAGTTACCTTAGGGACTGAACTTCTGTAATATGTATGTCAAGAGGGTATATTACTGTTACTTTATAAATTATAGTCTTGTAATTAGTGAACTACTAATTAGTGAAAACTGAAAAAATGCACCTGTATTTCCAAATAAAATATTTGCGCCGTACATTGTACTAGGGAAACATTTTAATTGTTGCAATGATTGGAACAAATGGGCAAATAAAATGTGTAGGTTTTTATTATTTTAAAACTATAATGGCCGAAACAATGAAAAAGAATGATTTTTTTCAATTTTTTTCTTATTTTATCTGTTAAAACACATTTAGAATAAAATAATTCTTACCAAAAAGTACTCCCAAAGAAAGCCTAATTGGTGGCGAAAAAAACAAGCTATAGACTGTTTCGTTATGATAAGTAGTAATAAAGTTATAGACAAATTAATGGAAGGAGCGCTGACAGGTGCAAAAATTGCTCTGGTTTTTTAAGGGGAAAACCCCTTGGAGGTGAAGTGGTTAAAAATGTCCGATTGTAAGCATCACAACTTTTTTGTCTCTCCCCTTCCACAATAAACAGATTGACAATTAACAGATTGTTTGTATTTAAGATCACAGGTCTGAAATTATGAAAACAATTATTTTGTCACAAACACAATCTTAACATTAGTGGACAGCATAGGAATTTAGTTTAAAAAAATTCTTACAGCATTACTGCAGTCTAGTTGAAGAAATATTGTATATTTTTCTGTTTATAGAATTTGCCGTAACTGGAAAATAATGAGTCTCAGACAAATCTATATTATTGTGTCAGTCACATCATCTTTTATCTGTTTGCTACAATTGGCAAATATGATTATTCATATTCTGAAAGCAATAAAGTGATTTGATCATAAATCAGAGCTACTGTAAGAAGAAATCCTTGTATGTCTGGATGCTCCAGAAGTAATAAGCTTGGAAGGAAATTTGCTAACAACCTGAGCACATTTGACCTGCATTGATTCTTCCAATAACTGAAATATTGCAGCCTTCAGATGCACTCTTGTTGGTTCTATTTTACCTGGTTAAGAGATGTGATAAATTACACACAAAGCGAGAGGAAGGCAATAAATCTCAATCACCAGAAATCCCAAAACAGGCAAGTGGCGCAATAAATGCTACAAGATATTCTTCAAGAATATATTTTTGAAGGGCACCCTTTGAAATGTATTATGAAAAAAAGTCAGGATGTGCATTCGATGGCTTACTTGTTCTTTTATTAACAGTGTAAACTTCCATACTATACTGTAAATTGGTGGCACAAGCGGCATCACTGCATAATTTAATAGATATTTACACGTTTAGGCATTTAGATATGCATTGCTTCCAGATGTACAATACACTTTTACTTGCTTGGGAATTAAACTGCATCACTTGCTGCAGTGAATTGTTGCTGTTGTTCTTTTTTCATATTCTTTTTACTAAGAAATTGCATTTTTTACAAAGCCGTAGACAGCATTTAAACAAAGTGCTTTGCAAGCCCGAGGCCCTTTATTCTCAAGAACAACTCGAGAGAGAATAACAAACACATCATGTAAATAAAGTAAAGGTGATATGAAACAGCCTATCTGAAGCATAAAAGTTTGAGAGTGTGCAGTTCACCCAACCACGCTAGTAGAATTTCCCTATGAGGTTTCCTGCTGGGTCCCCTAAACTAGACTAGCAACAAAATTTGAATTCATATGCATTCAGTTCATCAAAACCATATAAATAGCTGGTTAGTGTACTGGTTAAAGGCACTGCCTCTGACACAAGCGACCAGGGTTCGAATCTTGGCTCTTCTTGTTCAGTAAGCCAGCATCTATCCAGTAAGCCAGTGTACCTTAGTGGCTGCAGCTAGACTTTACCAGGAGAAAAGCCATAAATGTTCTCTGTCTTGTCTATGCAATGTTCCCTAGCAGATTTGATTACTGTAATTAAATCTGCCAAAGATTGATGCCCAATCATAATTTTGATCAATATCTGGCCAAAACCAGACTAATTACAAACCGGACAGAGTATTTTTTTGGGTGGTGGAAAGAGGCTGGGGGCCTGGCGGGATTGTGGGAGTGTGGCAGTATCTATGCATGCAGCCTAGAGCCATTGATCCCCACTGCTAATACACCTACCTGGCTGGTGCACTCTCTCCTGTGTGTTTCCATCATCTCTTGGTGCCCATACTCCTGGCATGAGCACATACCTGTCACCGGGTCACGGGATATGGAAGGAAGGAGCATGCCAGCCAGATAGGTGAGTGTGACTTTGCTCCCCTGTGTTAATTTTCTGCTAGGGCAGTATAAGCAGGGGTGTAAGCAGCATAAGTAGTGGGGGGGGGGGGGAGTAGTAGTTTTGATTTTTAATAGATTTCATACTGAATTTATAAAATTTGTGATAACTTAATGACTCCATTGCCTCAAAACCCCCTAAACTGAGAGGGATATGGTGTCTGCCATATTTATTTCCTTTAAAACAACAACAAATCAGCTATCTCAAGCTGTGGCTGATCCAGTCACACTTCATACTTGTTCAGGAGCTATGGCTAAAAGTATTAGAAGCAGAGGGCAACCAGGCAATCTGCATTGTTTACAAGAAAATAAATATGTCAGCCTCCATATAACTCTGAGTTCAATGAAGACAGGAGAAAAACGTGAATTGATGCCATTGTCTCTGGGCAGATTACTTTTCCTAAGTTCGTGCAGGGCCCTGTTTTGGTCACCAATTATAAGATTGACCTAACTCTAACATTGTCCCTTCTGGAACCTGTTTTCCTCCAGTCTCGCAGTTTGGCTTCAAATGTCTTTATCCTGCTGTCAGTTTTATTCAATTTATCATGTATTATTAAATGGTATGGGGAATTCTTCCATTCAGATTTGTAGGCTGTGTATTTTCCCCCTATTTCATTAATCTAATTTGTAAGAATTGCAAGGGGTTAGGCAACCTTCCCTGTGGTCTTATTCATCTTTCTCTGGGACTTAGATTCATGGGAACAGAGTGTACCTCTTTCCCTTCCTTATCAGAGGCCTCTGCTGGTTGTAGGTAGAGAGTTCAAAAATGGAGGGGCCATGGGGAGAAAAGTCAAAGTTCAACAACAAGAAAAGTTACCACCATCAACAGAATACCATGGACCAATAAGAAGCCCTGGCAAGAAATTCAAATGGTAGTCAGTATTGTGGTGGGAGGAGCCATGTGGTGTGTGATGTGCCCTATCGCAATATTAGAAGAACAGAACTATAGAAAAAAAAGATGATCCAGAGGCATAAAACAGGAGAACAGATGAACTTAAAGTTGTTTAAAACTTGATAAATGGAATATACTGTATGTGAAATAAGTAAAATCCATAATAAATGCATACTACTGTACTCCTTTTATTTCCCCAACAGAAATACATTTATTTCCATATGAGATCCCTGGTTCTTTCCACTGCAGAGCACTGCCATTGCCACTGAACCAGAAGTGAGGTAGCCTGCTCCATTCTAGGAAATGTAGCTCTATGCAAGCACATAATAGAGATACATGATAAGACAGACTGGAATGAACGAGAGGACAGAAGTGAGGTCATAACAGAATTCCACTTTTCTTTCACATAGATGGAGACTGACAGATGGACATCAAACTAAAGAGAATGCCTTTAAACTGCTCGGAGGGTATAAAACAGTTAATTAAGGTTGCATCATTGTCATAGGTGAGGGTTGAGGGACATTATTTATTCTTGCCAAAAAGTGGTCCTTCTCCCTTTAAAGAGGAACTCCAGTGAAAATAATGTAATAAAAAAAGTGCTTCATTTTTACAATAATTATGTATAAATGATTTAGTCAGTGTTTGCTCATTGTAAAATCTTTCCTCTCCCTGATTTACATTCTGGCATTTATCATATGGTGTCATTTTTACTGTGGGCAGGTTATGTAGCTGCTGCTAGCTGTTTTGGCAGTTGGAGACAGCTGCAAACAGCTATTTTCCGCAATGTAACAAGGTTCACAGACAGGAAACTGCCAACAGTACCTTGGTCCTCAGAGCTTCTTGTGGGAGGGGTTTCACCACAATATCAGTCATACAGCGCCCCCTGATGGTCTGTTTGTGAAAAGCAATAGATTTCTCATGTAAAAGGGGGTATCAGCTACTGATTGGGATAAAGTTAAATTCTTGGTTGGAGTTTCTCTTTAAAGCGAACCTGAAGTGAAAGGGATATGAAGGCGGCCTTATTTATTTCCTTTTAAACAATACCAGTTTCTTCATCCTGCTAATCTTCTGCCTCTAAAACTTTTAGCCATAGACCCTGAACAAGCATGCAGATTTGGCATGTCTGACAAAATTCTGACAAGACTCACTGCATGCCGGTTCCAGGTGTGTGATTCAGAAATGACTGCAGCCAAAGAGATTGGCAGGACTGCCAGGCAACTGGTATTGTTTAAAAGGGAATAAATATGGCAGCCTCCATATGTCTCTCGCTTCAGTCTTCCGTTTCCTTTAACCTCCCTTGCGGTAGCCCTGAGCTGAGCTCAGGGTAGGAATATTTAGCTAATAGCGGTAATCCCGAGCTCAGCTCGGGGCAGTGAATTACCTGCCTTTAATTTTGGTTCCCAACTGCTTCTGAGCTAAGTGCTTCTGCTTTACTGTTACCGATGTCTGCCTGGATTTTCACTACTCTCTGCCTGTCACCTGCACCGATGTCTGCCTGGATTTTGAATACTCTCTGCCTGCCGCCTGCACTGACCTCTGCCTGAATTTTGACTACTCTCAGCCTGCCGCTTGCACCGACCTCTGTCTGGATTTTGACTACTTTCTGCATGCTGCCTGCACTAACTCGTGCCTGGATTTTGCCTACTTTCTGCCTGCCCCCTGCACCGACCTCTGCCTGATTTTGACTACTCTCTGTCTGCCTTATTTGTACAGTTTCACAATTTTTTAAGTTTATTCATAAATTTAATTAAGTCAACAGATTTGTGTTCTAGTCTTTTATTTATATGCAGAATGTCTACCAGGCTTTTATTGTGACATATTTTGGCGAGCTATGACTTAAGAATTGGAGGCCTAAAATCATTGAAAAAAAATGTACTGCTTTTGACTCATAATTCCAGACAGAAATGCACCACCAGAGAGGTTAAAGAACAGAAGCTCAAAGAGAGAAAAAAAAAACATTTACATGAAAATGCTGGGTCAAGAAAGAAGTATCAGAAGAAATGAGGATACAGTTGAAAAAAGAAAAGGAGAGATGAAAAAAGAACAATTATTCTTTATTGAATATGTGTAATATAATATTTAATTTCTCTCAATTAACCACTTCCCCTCCACCGGGACGAGTAACTATTTCCCTGCAAAATCCCACATCTTCTTCCCGGGACATAGCTACTATGTCCCTACCCGCCGCGCACTCCCGCTCGCACTGTGCGCCTCCACGCCAGTTATCGCCGCTGATCGTTGGCCGGGAGATCAATGAATGGGAACACAGTTCCCATTTATTGTTCTAAGTCCCCGTGTGAATGATCGCCGCCATCCATGAGGCAGTGCTGTCATTCACAAAAGCTGATACTTACACGTCCAAGCATTGCTTCCTGTTTGCGTAGTAATACTACGCATAGAGAGGCTATGCACGAGGATATCTTGTGGCCAAATAGTAAAACTACACCTAGAAAACTTTTTTACAGAGTTTTTTTTTACATTTAAAATAAACATCTTACCTCCCACACTCTTCAATAGTTCCCCCCAAATTTTTTTGTAAAAAAAAAATAAATGAAAAAAATACAGTTTCCTGTTCAAACGCATTTAGAATAAAATAATTCTTAGCAAAAAGTACCCTCCAAAGAAAACCTAATTGGTGTTGATAAAAAAACAAGCTATAGATTGTTTTGTTGTGATAAGTAGTGATAAAGTTATAGGCAAATGCATGGAAGGAGCGCTGACAGGGGAAAATTGCTCTGTTTTTTTAAAGGGAAAAACCCTTGGAGGTGAAGTGGTTAAAATTAAAACTGAACTATATTATAAATAGGCAGTGGTGGAAAATGACTGCCTTGAAACAGCAGGGGCAGCCATAGTATCCCAGGAAAAAAAGCACATATAGAAGTAGATAACTACTTGTTCTACTTACATAACAGATGTACTGAACTGTCCACATTTTGATTTCAGTTAATTATATAGAGTAAATAAAGAGAATTCTGTTCCTAGCATTTTCCATCTTGCTTCCCTCTGTCTGAAACAAATCCTGATGTAATTTCCTCCCTTTCTTTTTTTCTCCTAGAACCTGCACTGTCATAGTTAGCTTGCTTTGTAAACACATGTGAGCACAGCATAGATCAGATTTCAGCAGCTCACTGAACTGCCCTCAGCCAATCCGTGAGGAGCAGGAATGTGTGAGGGGTGATGACAAGCTTCCTTCTCATTGGCAATGCCAAAAATAGTGCCAGGATGACTTAGAAAAGATGTATTACAGCAGAAAAAAAATCTGAATAGATTAAAGTGCTTGCAATTAGAGAGGGCCCGAACGGTTCACATTCGAACGCGAACATCGCTGGTTCGTGTTCGCGGTGAACCGCAAACTATATGCGAGTTCGACCCGCCCCCTATACTACATCATTAGGCTCAACTCTACATCACAGTCAGCAGACACATGGTAGCGAATCAGGCTACACTCCCTCCTGGAGCCCCCCCTCCCTTATAAAAGGCAGGCAGCGTCGGCCTTTTCCCTAACTCGTGTGGCTGCAGTAATTAGAGAAGGGAGAGGTTGCTGCAGAGACATTAGGGAAAGCTTAGTTAGGCTCTTGTTAGGCTTGTTAGCTTGCTCATTGCTGATACTTATTGCAAAAAAGCACCCCTCAACAGCTCCTTTGAGAGCTAATGTGGTTCTTGTGATCTATTTTTTTTTTGTGTGTGTCCCACTGACACTTGCATATACAGCCCTGTCAGTCAGTCGCAGTTGGCCCTTGGCCCCTTGCTAATTCCTACTGTGCCACTGCCAGGCCCAGCACATTCAGTGCCTACCTTTTCACTGCACGAGCGTGACAGCTGCACATTTGTAATACCAATCACTGCATACCTGTTCATGTTTACTGCAGCTGCATGACAGAAGCATTCAGTGTTGTATACCAGTCACTGCACCTGTTCACGGTACCCGTGTGTGTGACAACCGCACATTTGTAATACCAATCACTGCATACCTGTTCATGTTTACTGCACATGTGTGACAGAAGCACGCAGTGTTGTATACCAGTCACTGCACCTGTTCACGGTTCCTGTGTGTGTGACAGCTGCACATTTGTAATACCAGTCACTGCATACCTGTTCATGTTTACTGCAGCTGCGTGACAGCAACACACAGTGTTATATACCAGTCACTGCACCTGTTCACAGCACTTGTGTGTGTGACAGCTGCACATTGTATTTATACCAGTCACTGGGTACCTGTTCAGTGCACCTATGTGATCACTTGACTGCCTTCTCCGCCACCACCAACAGGGTCCAGGACTCCAGGCAGATTCCTGAATTTTTAAGGCCGCTGCCTAATTTTTCTGGCTGCACTGCGGCTGCAACAACAAAACAAAAGGCATGTACATGTGTCAATTCCCCTTCGTGATTGTTACCTTGCCGCAGTGAAGGGGCATACATATCACAATAAAACAATGACCACCGGCTATATGAGTCTCTCGGGGGGGGGGGGGGGGGGGAGACACACCCAAGATAATAAGGTCGTTGCTCCATTGTGGACAGATCAAATTCTATCAGCTGGACAGTTACTTTTGTTCAGTCATTGAGCTACCTCAGCCCGGCGACCATATGGGCTTGAAAACCGCTATCGCCTGTACTCTCGCCATGGTGCGCACCAGTCCAGCACGGCCGTCACAACACAAACAGCTGTTTGCGGTGCGTTACACAGTGATTTTGGTGTGTCAGTGTGAAGCAGTACTCTAATAACTCTCCCTGATTGATGTATACACATATATGTTTTAAAGCACTTTAGGCCTGCAATTTAGCAGTCAATGTGATTTCTGCCCTTAAAACGTTGCTGTGCGTCAAATCCTGATTTTTTCCCAGGACTTTTGGCATGTATCCCACTCATCCATCCCCCCTCCAGGTGTTACCCTTGAAACATCATTTCCATCACTTTTGTGGCCAGCATAAGTGTTTGCAATTTTCAAAGTTTGCCTCCCCATTGAAGTCTATTGCGGTTCGCGAAGTTTGCGCAAACTCGAAGTTTTGCAGAAGTTCGCGTTCGAGGTTTGCGAACCTAAAATCGGAGGTTCGAGCCATCTCTACTTGCAATGCAGTGTAAGGTTGCAGGCTGCATATTAAATACAGAGCAGTGGGTAAATGTAATTTGATTTTGTGGCCGACAATCCCTCTCTCTGTATTTACCTTGTGAGAGGGGGCTCCAGATCATATCATAAGCACACTCCCCTCACCTCTCCTAGCACAGGTGGGGATCAACTTAGAGATATGGAATCCTCCCTCCAGATATTTTCTGGTCTGTTACATGAAGATGAAAACCGTGTTATATTTTTGAAATATGTGTTAAGGATAAAGAAAAAGAACATAGGCTACTATTTATATTTGAAAGTCAATGCATATTAGGTTGAATGAAACATTCATTAAAAGTTTACTTGCAAGTTTGCAAAAGACACACTTCTGCTACTGTTTGCTCTGCTGCATTTTTAATACAACTGTGGGAATAAAAAAGTATGTGTCAGTGTAAATAAACGTTCCAGCGCAAGGCGTTCAACTGTCAAACAATGTGAATACATGTGCAATTATGTGGCCTGAAATAGCACAACTTGTGTATGAAAGCCCCAGATTGCTGGGTGTTGGTATTTTGGTAGAAAGTGTTTTAAAACATTTATAAGTATCAAAAAAAGGGTCTTGCTATCACACCTTAAGTTCCCTGAAATAAGTGCTTTACAAACTGAGAATTTTCTGACAAAATATCACATAGTCTTTTAAAGAGAAACTCCGACCAAGAATTGAACTTTATCCCAATCAGTAGCTGATATCCACTTTTACATGAAAAATATAATGATTTTCACAAACAGACCATCAGGGGGCGCTGTATGACTGATTTTGTGCTGAAACCCCTCCCACAAGAGGCTCTGGTACCGTACGGTACTCTGGGCAAACTGCCACAATGTAACAATGACACACACAGGAAATGGCTGTTTATAGCTGTCTGTTAAAGCCAGAACAGCTACATAATCTGCCCACAGTAACAATGTCACCATGTAATACATGTCAGAATGTGAATCTGGGAGAGGAAAGATTTTACAATGAGCAAACTCTGACTAAATCATGTATACATAATTATTGTAAAAATTAAGCACCTTTTTATATTAAATTATTTTCACTGGAGTTCCTCTTTAAACTTTGGTATTTTGAGTTGATTTCTTCCTACAAGTCTGTGCCACGTCTCACTGCTACATTACTATATTATCATGAAATTGTTTAAATTCTACGATAAAAGCATTATTAACATCTGAAAAACAGGCAAGCAAAGCATAGTTTAAAACAGATAATTGGACCAATCCAATTCCTCTAAGTCAGTGTTTTTCAACTGCTGTTCCGCGGCACACTAGTGCGCCGTGAGATGTTTCCTGGTGTGCCATACGGCAGGGGTCCCCAACCACCGTGCCGTGGCAGGTCTGGCCTCTCGCTCCTGCCCTCCCTGTGGCCGCCGCTCCTGTTACCTTATCATGAGTGGGCAGACGTTTGTCTGATTAGATTCCCCCGTAGCCGCTCTCCTCAGTGGCATCTCCTATTACAGCAGCGTGCTCGGCGGCTGCTGTGATGAGCAGGATGCGGTAAAGCGGTTCCCATGGTAACGGCGATGCATATCGCCGCTACAGGAAGCCGCTGTACGCTGTACTGTTGCGCAAACACCAGCGCCCCCAACCCGCCCCCCCCCCCGGCATTCCCAGGAGAAAAATTTGGTCAGGAAGTGGCCCCCGGGCTGCTCGAAGTAATCAATAAAAAGCCTTTTAAGCCACCAGCACCACCGGCCGAGTGCTTAAAAGTTATTTTTAAACAGAAGATGAAAAATTATCTCCTAGTAGAAAACTTAAACAAAAAGGAGATTTGTATTGGTCCCAACATATTAAAGATAAGTTAATAATCCAAAAAATTCTTGTTTATAAATAACAAAAGATTGACACTTCTTTATGCGCAATCAGAGTACCATACTTACAAAGGGGTAACTTGACATTTGTGGGTATCTTGAATAATTTACTGCATTCTACTATACTGTAGGTCACTACAGTGAATCTTTAAATTGAAATAGCATATTTAAACTAACTTTTTGTGTAACCCTTGCTGCACTGAAAATCCAGAGTTTGTTAAGACATTTTCTGTTAAGAGCAAGCAGAAAAAAAATTCAACGTTGTGGAGTTTAAAAAACAAATAAAAAATATAAAGCATTTGTGCACTGCAATGAGTGATACTGGTCTGGATGTTCCATTTTACAATTGGATTCAAGAGAGCGAACGTCAACAACTCTCTGATTGTTCTCACCAGCAAAGTATTTTCTTACTTTGATCAATTTCTATTTTATTTACTCAACTAGGTATTAGGAGATTTCAAAACAATTTATGTCTCAATAATTGGCGCAGCTAAAAATGCACAGTATCCTCATTTGTTGTGTTTTTTGACTTATCCCTTTGTTGCCATCCAGGGAAATACAGTTTACATAGTATGAACTCTATCATTGGTCTCCGCTGCTGCAGGGTGACATTTATGCCTGGCAAAATTTATTTTTAGAGAAAAATGTATGGGGATACAGTAGTATACTTATAATATTGTATTTTAACCACTTCAGCCTTCATTCGTTTTCACTTTATGCATCCGAGCAATGTTCACTTCCCATTCATTAGCCTATAACTTTATCACTACTTATCACAATAAACTGATCTATATCTTGTTTTTTCCGCACCAATTAGGCTTTCTTTGGGGGGTACATTTTGGTAAGAGACGCTTTACTGTAAATGCATTTTACAGGAAGAATAAGAAAAAAACGGGAAAAAAATCATTATTTCTTAGTTTTTGGCCATTATAGTTTTAAAATAATACATGCCTCCAAAATTAAAACCCACGTATTGTATTTGCCCATTGGTCCCGGTTATAACACCATTTAAATTATGTCCCTATCACAATGTACGGCGACAATATTTTATTTGGAAATAAAAGTGCATTTTCTCCGTTTTGCTTCCATCACTATTTACAAGCTTATAATAAAAAAAAAATAGAAATATTTCATCTTTACATAGATATTTAAAAAGTTTAGACCCTTAGGTAAATAGTTATGTGTTTTTTTTATGATTGTAATGTTTTTTTTTTTATTATTATACAATTTATTTGGGTATTTTTGGGAGGGTGGGATGTAAAATGTAATTTTTTTTAAATGTAAATATATGTTTGTTTTATTTTTTTTGTATGTAGCTGTAGTTTTACTTTTTGGCCACAAGATGGCAGCCATGAGTTTATTTACATGACATGACTTCTAAGCGTAACACGTACGCTTAGAGGGACATAGGGAGACGCAAGAGTCAGAAAAAGCGAAGCTTCCAAGAGAAGCTGTTGCTTTTTCTGCGGGGGAGAGGAATTAGTGATCGGGCACCATAGCCCGATTCACTGATTCCCTGGCTAACGAACCACGGGCCGGGAGTACGCGTGCACGCTGCAAGATCGGCCATGGGAGCACGCGCACATGGCCTCCTGGACGTAGCTAGTATGTCCAGGAGGCGAAAGTAGTTAATTCAGTAAATCATTGGGAGTAATTTTTCCTTTTCTAATGGCATTTTATTGAAAACACAAACCTAAAACAACTGTTTTACAAACTTTCTTTTTAATGGCAAAAATGCAAAGTTAACAGTGTGCATTGTTTTACATTTTCTGATGCAAAGGAGCGCGTTATTGTTCCATACAGTATATACAGAGTTTGGGCTGACAGATAACTCTGTCCTCTCATTGGAAGTACAAGCACTTGCACAATGTACCACACACCTATGTTAATTTTTTTCCTCAATTATGATAAAAATGATTGGAAACGCAGAGAAAATTGCTTGGGTGTGTATATTAATAAATTGACAATCCAACACACACCATACAATCTTTAGTAGACATTGAAGAGAAATATCTGGCATTCCGGATCGATTTAAATCGGAAAAAACGGGAAATCCGATCGGATTTTTTAGTCGAATGAAAAAAAAGCTTTCAATTTTTTCGAGAGATACGATCGTTGTTTTTTGAATTACTGTAAAATTGGATCAGAGCCTTTATTCTCTAAGTAAAACTGGGCCAGATTTATCAAAGCAATACTGACAATTTTTTCTTCTTAAACAGTTCTAACCAGCAGGAGGAGCTGTTCTGCATGATAATAAGAAACTTCTTAATTCCTAGTTAATAGTGGCAGTTTTTTGTGAATTTCTAGAACTGCATTACAGTTAAGAAAAGTACAAATCCATCCCTTAACTGCCACAGATTAAGATGTGCTTAATAGCTTTTCGACACAGCTTGTGCCGTGTGCAAACTAGGCATGATTTGTGAATAGAGATAGCCCGAACGGTTCGCCGGCAGACAGTTCCTGGAGAAAATTCAGCTGTTCGTGACCACGGCGGGACACAAACATATAGCACATTTGACCCGTCCCCTATACCTCGTCATTGGGATAAACTTTGACCCCCTACATCCCAGTCAGCAGACACATGGCAGCCAATCAGGCTGCACTCACCCACGGACCCCCCGCCCCCCTATAAAAACGCAGCAGTGCCGGCCATGTTCTCAACCCCCGGCAGCTGCTTTAGTCAGAGAAAGGGAGAGGTTGCTGCAGAGATAGGGACAGTTAGCTAGGCTGTTATTTAGCTTGCTCCTTGCTGAATTTTATTGCTGAAAGCACCCCAAAAAAGCCCTTTTGAGGGCTAATATTCTTCTGCTGTGTTTTTTTTGTGTGTGACACGCTGCATACAGCCCGCAGTCACAGCTGGGCCTTTTTTGTTCTGCCAGCACACTATTACCAGTGCATATCTGTGCAACTGTATTTGTTATCAAAGTATAGCATATCTGTGTGACACACTGCCAGTGGCGTAGCTAGGGTATTTGACACCCGGTGCTGATAATTTACTGACCCCCACGCCATAGTGAAAAATAGGTGTGGCCATGACAGTGGAGATAACCGCGATGTAACAGTGTAAGGCAGTGCCATGAGTTTCCTCCCAAAACACAGTTAGGCAAGTTGACCCTAAGGCCCAATTTACATGGATGCTTGCCTTCGGTAAGTGACTGCTGCAGCACTTATCAAAGCGCTGCCCATACATGTGAAAGGGCAGCACCGATACCATAGTTTACCAACATTTACTGTTGTTTGCACAAACGCCAGATTTTTATCCTTAATTTTTCCCCTTGTTTCAGCCAACCCTGTGTCCGGCAGGTAGTGATAGGTAGTTTATAGTGTCCGGCAGGTAGTGCTAGGTACACTGTGGTGGCCAGCAGGTAGTGATGGGTAGTTTGTAGTGTCCGGCAGCTAGTGATGGGTAGATTGTGGTGGCTGGCAGGTAGTGATAGGTAGATTGTAGTGGGTGGAAGGTAACAATGGACAGATTAAAGTAGCAGACAGATACTGAAAGAGGGGACATACAGAGATGACAGTAGAAGGGGTGATTAGTAGCAATGACAGCAGGGGGTGACAGCAGAAAGGGGCGACAACGAGCACCAATGACAGTGGCAAAGGGTAACAGGTAGTAACAACAGCGGCAAGGGGCGACAAGTAGCAATGACAGTGGGAGGGGGCGAAAAACAGTGATGAAAGCAGGAAGGGGTGACATTGATAAGAGAAGATTGGCAGAAATAGCAGTGAGTAAATCAGAAGCCAGAAGGCAGCAGGGGTCACAGCAGGCAGCACTTACATTGCCTTGTTGTCACTGGGGGTAGCTACATGGAGATTGGGACAGAGACCTGACCCTTCCTTCTATGGGGCGGAGCCTAACAGGTGCCTGATGGGGTTGGGCTTAAATAAGGGGCGTGGTCTAATCACCACACAAAAGAGAAGCGTCCACAACATAGCTACAATAGGATACAGCAGACCTACAGATTACCAGCGCGGCGTGCCTGTAAGAAGTCATCTGAATCCAGCATGGGGAGTCCAGTCTCTGCTCTCCTGCAGTCCTCTGATCCTTCTGCTGTGTATCTCTCTGCCTCCTTGGTCTTCCTGCATGTTGCGTGAACTTACCATGTGACATACAGGAAGACCAAGGAGTCAGAGAGATACACAGAGGGAGGATCAGGGAGGGCTACAGGAGAGCAGAGAAGAGAGGCTCCCACACTGGAATCAGGTGAGTTGTTACAATGTTACATGCCGCTCTGATGATCTGTGGGTCTGCAAACGGATACACAGCTCTGAGAACCGGGGGCAGCAGAAAGGGCACAGAGAGAGCATTTATGTAGGATCACAGTTGGGACTTGATGGCAGAGCTACTGTTTGGGCCCCAGACTGTGTGTGTGATGTCACCCTTCCCGCTGACACCTCAGTGCGGTCCGCACTTCCCACAACCCCCTTACAACACCAGTGCACACTGCATACATCCCACAGTCAAAGGCAGCTGGACCTTGTAGTTCTGCCAGCACACTATTACCAGCGCATATCTTCCAACTGTATTTGTGATCAAAGTACAGCATATCTGTGTGACACGCTGCATACAGCCCACAGGTGCAGGCAGCTTGGCCTTGTAGTTCCATCAGCACACTATTACCAGTGCATATCTTCCAACTGTATTTGTGATCAAAGTATAGCATATCTGTGTGACACGCTGCATACAGCCCACAGTCGCAGGCAGCTGGGCCTTGTAGTTCCGCCAGCACACTATTACCAGTGCATATCTTCCAACTGTATTTGTGATCAAAGTATAGCATATCTGTGTGACACGCTGCATACAGCCCACAGTCGCAGCTGGGCCTTGTAGTTCCACCAGTACACTATTACCAGTGCATATCTTCCAACTGTATTTGTGATCAAAGTATACCATATCTGTGTGACACGCTGCATACAGCCCACAGTCGCAGCTGGGCCTTGTAGTTCCACCAGTACACTATTACCAGTGCATATCATCCAACTGTATTTGTGATCAAAGTATAGCATATCTATGTGACACGCTGCATACAGCGCAGCCCACAGTCACAGCTGGGCCTTGTATTTCCGCCAGCACAGTATCATTAGCAGTGCATATCTTCCAACTGTATTTGTGATTGAACGTACTATTGGATATCTCTCTGTGTGGGTGACACACTGCATACAGCCCACAGTCCACACAGTCATTTGCTGGGCCTTGTAGTTCTCCAGTATCCTGTTCTATCTTTATTACAAGCCAGCACACTACCATTAGCAGTGCATAGCTTCCAACTGTAGTATTTGTGATTGAACGTACTATAGGCTATCTCTCACACACTGCATACAGCCATTTGATTGCACACACTGCTTTTACAGCACTTCAGCCTTTTTACCACCATTGCAATATCACAACTGCATATCTCTGTGTGTGTGTTAAAGTACACAGCCCAGTGATACACACACACAGCTGCTGTGTATTTGACACTGTGTGCCTCTTTGTGATTACACACACTGTCTACCACTATTGAATATTGTTAGTACTACTGCATACCCCAATATGGTAAAGAAGACAAGCAGAGGTAGAGGCAGGCCACCCCACAGGTCTTTTCGAGGTTGTGCAGGTGTGATTTTGTGCAGCCCTCGACCAATGTTCAGAGGGCACGTACCCGCAACCCCCAAATTTCTGAGGACGTAGTTGACTGGTTAACCCTGCAGCACACCTCATCTTCCTCAGCTTCCGCACAGAACCGTGACGTATCTTCCTTCTCCTGTTTTGATTCGGGCACCCCACAACTACTTACCGCTCAGCTGGCAGCCAACACCACTACTACTTGCAACACAGCTGCTCCACTTGAGCTGTCGTAAGAGTTATCCACACATTCTTGTGATGAATTTACTGATCCACAACCATTATTGTTACAAGATGAAGGCGCTAAGGATGTTACACCATCTCATGTGTCTCGGTTATGCATCACTACACACATGGATGTAAGGTGTGAGGTTGATGATGAACTACCTGTTGTTGGTGCAGTTTTGGAAATGTCTGATACATGTGAAGCTATGGATGATGATGATGATGATGATGTGGGCATGGATGCCGCTTGGGAGCCCGGAAGCCGAGATGAACAGGAGACAGTTCAGAGGGGGAGATAGAGAGGAGGAGGAGACGAGTTGCTGTAAGCAGCAGGTGGAGCTCATAATAAACAGCTTGTGGCAGTGTCCGATGGTATGTATCGCCACCTAGGGTCAGGCAGCCAACACACCCTTCAACACCTGCTGTTGCTACCACCAGAATGCAGTTATTCCAGAGCTTTACCAGTGTGGCATTTTTTTGTGTCTCTGCCTCAGATTACAGCGATGCCAACTGTAATCTCTCCCAACAAAAACTGAGTCGTGGAAAGTGCAACACCCACATAGGGACAAGTGCCTTAGGAAGGCACATGATCTCCCATCACAAACACCAATGGGATGAGCACATGAGGTAAAGCAGCACACAAATGCAAAGCCACCCTCTGCCTCCTCTTTCTCCTCCTGGCCCAGCATCTTCAGCTGCTTCATCCTCTGCTGCCTTTGCACTTTCACAGCCACCCTCCTCCACTCTGCCTCTCACCTTGAGCAGTTACTGCTCCTCTGTCCACAGCGAGGTGTCCGTTAAGGAAACATTTGAGTGAAAGGAGCCAATGTCTGCCAGTCACTCCCTTGCCCGGTGTCTGACAGCTGGCTTGTTGGAACTGTTAGCCCACCAGCTGTTACCATACAAGCTGGTGGACTCTGAGGCCTTCTGAAAATTTGGGGCAATTGGGACATCGCAGTGGAAGATACCAGGCCGCAATTATTTTTCCAAAAAGACGATACCCAAACTGTAAAGTGTATGGCCATCACTACACAAACATTGCCGCCGAGAGGACTGATATTTTATGTCCTGAGAGTGTCAACTGATGACAATCCTTTGCGGCTGTTTGTGGTGCGTTAAATAGTTAGTTTGGTCTGTCAGTGTGAAGCAGTACACTACTTACACTACCTTATCGATGTATACACACGCAAGATGTTTTAAAGCACTTTATGCCTCCAATTTAAGAATGTAATGTAATCTCTGCCCTTTAGGGATTATAACCCTACTCTGCATCAAATACGTAATTTTCTTATGCACTTTTGGCATGTATACCACTCCAGCATGCCCCCCTCCAGGTGTTAGACCCCTTGAAACAACGTTTCCATCACTTTTGTGGGCAGAAATAGTCCCTGTATGTTTTAAATTTCGCCTGCCCATTGAAGTCTATGGCGGTTTGCACAAACTCAAACATTTGCGGTAGTTAGCGTTTGTGTTACGCGAATCGAAAATCTGATGTTCAGGCCATATCTATTTGTGAAGCTCTCCTCCCCCGTGCTGCCAGATGTCCTGCATAGGTGTTTTGTGCTTAGCCCTTCCAGTGCTGGGCATTGATGCAATACAGCAGATGTATTGGTTACCTCAGTCTTTTTTTTATATACCATAATTAATTTTTATTAATGCGAAAAAAAAATGAATACAGTCAAACAGAATAGAGATGGCACGCGAACTTATTCGCACGAACTTCAGTGGTTCGCGTTCGCGGTGAACCGTGAACTATATGTGAGTTTGATCCAACCCCTATGCTACATCATTAGGGTCAACTTTGACCCTTAACATCAAAGTCAGCAGACACAGGGTAGCCAATCATTCTACACTCCCTCCTGGAGCCCTCCCCTTATAAAACGCAGGCAGCGTCAGCCATTTTACTAACTCGTGTAGCTGCAGTAATTAGAGAAGGGAGAGAACCTGGCTGCTGACATAGGGAAAGCTTAGCTAGGCTCTTG
Source organism: Hyperolius riggenbachi (assembly GCF_040937935.1). Classification (NCBI taxonomy): domain Eukaryota; kingdom Metazoa; phylum Chordata; class Amphibia; order Anura; family Hyperoliidae; genus Hyperolius; species Hyperolius riggenbachi. The sequence continues at coordinate 231,353,827 of NC_090650.1, forward strand.
TGTTAGGCTTGTTAGGTTGCTCCTTCTTGCTGATACTTATTGCTAAAAAACACTCCTCATCCTCAACAGCTCTTTTGAGAGCTAATATTGTTCTTGTGGTCTATTTTTTTTTGTGTGTGTCCCACAGGCACTTGTGTTGCATATACAACACTGTCAGTCAGTCGCAGCTGCTGGTGGGACCTTGGCCCCTTGGTAATTCCTACTGTGCCACTGCCAGGCCCAGAACATTCAGTAACTACCTGTGTGTGTGACAGCTGCACATTTGTAATACTAATCACTGCATACCCACCTGTTCAGTGCACCTACCTACCTACGTAAGCGCACACATTGTTATATACCATGAGTCACTGCCCCTGTTTACGGTACGTGTGTGTGTGTGTGTGTGTGTGTGAGACAGCTGCACATTTGTAATACCAATCATTGCATACCGACTTGTTCAGTGCACCTACCTATCTACGTGAGCGCACGCAGTGTTATATACCACCAGTCACTGCACCTTTTCCCGGTACCTGTGTGTGTGACAGCTGCAAATTTGTAATACTAGTCATTCCATTGTTCACAGTACCTGTGTGACCACACGCTGTGTAATATACCAGTCCATGCATACCTGTTAACTGCACCTGTGTGACAGCTGCACATTGTATTGTAATACCAGTCACTGCATACCTTTCACTGCACCTGTGTGACTGCACATTGCATTAGTCAAGTCAGTGCATACCTTTCACTTCACCCCTCCCCCGATATGGACAAAACAACAGGCAGAGGCAGAGCCAGAAAGTATAGTGCTCAGAAGAAGGCACGTCCCAACAACTCCCAAGATTGTCAGGACGTGGTTGACTATTTAACACAGAACACCTCATCTTCCGCAGCCACCAGTGCTACTACAAGCATCACATCTGCTGCATTTGACACTTCACAGGAGTTATTTGGTGGGGAATTAACTGATTCACAGACATTATTGTTACAACAAGATGAAGGAGCTAAGCAAGTTATACCACCTCATATGTCTGAGTTAGGCGACACTATGAACGTAACGTGTGTGGAGGAAGATGATGAAGTACCTACTGTTGGTGCAGTTTATGAGGTGTCTGAGGCAAGCGAAGCTGGGGAGGATGATTATGATGATTATGATGATACGGATGCCACGTGGGTTCCTAAGAGACAAGATGACCAAGAGGACAGTTCAGAGGGGGAGCCAAAGAGGAGTAGGAGGAGACGAGTTGCTGAAAGAAGCAGAGGGAGCTCGTCTTCAGAAACTGCTGGTGGCAGTGTCCGGCGCCATGTATCGCCACCTATGGACAGCCAGCCAACATGCCCTTCAACGTCAGCTGCTGAGGCCACAATAGTGCCCACACCCTAGGGGGGCTCAGCGGTTTGGAAATTTTTGTGTGTGTCTGCCTTAGATCAGAGCAATGCCATCTGTTCCCTCTGCCGCCAAAAATTGAGCCATGGAAAGGCCAACAGCCACATAGTGACAACTGCCTTACGAAGGCACATGGAGAAAAGGCACAAACTGCAATGGGAAGACCACCAGAGGAAAAGCAGCACACAAAAGCAAAGCCACCCTCCTCCTCCTCTTCCTCCTTCAGGTGCATCATCTTCAGCCGCTTTCTCCCTTGCACCTTCACAATCACAGCCACCCTCCTCCACTCTGCCTCTCACCTTGAGTGGTTCCTGGTCCTCTGCACAGGTGTCCGTGAGGGAAATCTTTGAGCGGAAGAAGCCAATGTCTGCCAGTCACCCCCTTGCCCGGCGTCTGACAGCTGGCTTGGCGGAACTGTTAGCTCGCCAGCTGTTAACATACCAGCTGGTGGACTCTAAAGTCTTCTGAAAATTTGTGGCCACTGGGACACCACAGTGGAAGATACCAGGCCGCAATTATTTTTCAAAAAAGGCGATACCCAAACTGTGCCGTGAAGTTGAAAGGCAAGTGGTGTCATCTCTGGCACAAAGCGTTGGGTGAAGGGACCATATGACCACGGATGCCTGGTCTGCCAAGCATGGTCAGGGCCGGTACATAACTTACACAGCCCATTGGGTCAACCTGGTGACCGCTGGCAAGCAGGGAGTACATGACTGTGCAGCGGACCTAGTTGTGACACCTCCACGGTTTGCAGGCAGGCCTGCTGCCACCTCCTCTCCACCTGCTACATCCTCTTCACTGTCATCCTCCTCCTCCTTGGCTTAGTGGCAGTTCAACTCTACTGGTGCTGCGATCTCCTCTCCAGCTACACAACCCCAGCTCCCCAGGGCCTATGCTGCACGCCAGGTACGATGGTGTCACACCATCTTAGACATGTCTTGCCTCAAAGCGGAGAGTCACACTGGAGCAGCTCTCCTGGCTGCTCTTAACAAACAGGCGGATCAGTGGCTGACCCCGCACCAACTGGAGATCGGCAACATGGTGTGTGACAATGGCAGCAATCTCATTTCGGCTTTGAATTTGGGAAAGTTGACACATGTACCCTGCATGGCACATGTGCTGAATCTAATAATTCAGAGATTTGTGTCTAAGTACCCAGGCTTACAGGACGTCCTGAAGCAGGCCAGGAAGGTGTGTGGGCATTTTAGGCGGTCTTACACGGCCATGGCACACTTTGCCGATATTCAGCGGAGAAACAACTTGCCGGTGAGACACTTGATTTGTGATAGCCCAACTTGCTGGAATTCAATGCTCCTGATGTTCAACCACCTGCTACAACAGGAGAAAGCCATCAAACAGTATCTCTACAACTACAGTCAAAGGACATGCTCTGGGGAGATGGGGATGTTCTGGCCGAAGTACTGGACACTAATGCGAATGCCTGCAGGCTCATGCGGCCGTTTGAGGAGGTGACAAACCTGGTGAGTCGCAGTGAAGGCGCCATCAGCGACTTGATCCCATATGCTTTCTTCCTGGAGCGTGCCATGTGTAGAGTGATGGATCAAGCTGTGGAGGAGCGTGAACAGGAACAGGAGGAAGAGTTGTGGGATCAATTCTCAGCAGAAGCAGATGTTTCCTCAACACCTGCGGCAGCACAGAGGGAGGAGGAGGAAGAGTCGTGTGGGGAAGAGGAGTCAGATGATGAGGAAGGTGTTTTTTTTTTTTGGGAGGAGGAGGCGGCGGTGGAAGAACAACTGCAGCAGGTGTCGCAGGGGGCTTGTACTGCTCAACTTTCCCGTGGTATTTTTCGTGGCGGGGGGAGGAGAAAAACTTAGCTGACATCACTGAGGAAGAGCACACACTTTCCGAGAATTCATATACCAGGGAAATATCACTCACAACACTAGGTCCAGGATGGACAGTCCCTATAGGTATCACAATTAGAGTAGGGTAACTCATAGATAAGAGAACTGAGTAGTTAAAAGAAAGAGTCCCAATCAGGTGTCTCTTTGCTTGAGAGTCAGTGTGCATATATGCACTGAACGATAAGTGGAGGTCTTTGCTGATCCCCCACACTGGCTGATGCCAGGGTGGTGTAGCTATTCCACATAGGCAGACCCTCAAAGATAGTGGCAGTTGCCTCAGATATGTTCAGTCTCTGTATGGTGTAAGCCGAGACCTGCAATAACCCTGGTGGGGTAGGCAACTGTCACTATAAACGCTGAGGTAACAAGGTGCATAAGTGCTATTTACATAGTGTTTGTATAATGGTTATCTGACATGTTTCACCCTAAACGGCTTTTTCAAAGATTGCTGTACATATATACAATGAAAAGTAAAAGTGCACCCCCCACCAACAAAGTTTCCCCCAGCAAAAGCCCCAGTCAGAGCTGAAGCACCCTGTTCGGTGCACATATATATACTGGAGGTGATGATCTGACCACCCCCGGAGGGTGTGTCAGCCCTTATTGTACATACCAGTTCGGTGGTGGCATAGCAGAGGACAGTATCGCTCTAGGGGCTGCCTCCATTTGCCCCTGAATCAGCGCTGTGAATACAGCGCGGCGAAACCCGTGACGCCGCCGCACTTCCGGTTAGCGGCGACGTCACTTCCGACTCCGGCGTCACCATAGTAACAGGGGACGCCGTTCACGTAAACAATGCGTCCTATTGGTAGGACATGATCAAGGGGACAGTGCGCTTACACATCTTTGGAGAAACATTGTTCTCCTGCTCACATGTCTATTCCTCATAGTGCAACATGCGTACAGGTAGGTGGCATGGATCCTCTATATATAAGAGAGGGCAGGTCTGCTCAATATGTGTACGGTGGCTACAGTGCGGACAAGTCGCTGCACAGTTTGTGACATATGTCGTGTCTTATTAATATATAAAAACCAATGCATGCACTTATTAAACGCTTGTCTGCGTACACTGTGTGCTATAAAAATCCATAGCAACTTCCTACAGTGTATGTGTGCCACTATCATAGGTACACAGGCTACCCGTCCATTTGTGTCCAGTCATAGGATACCATACCTAAATCGCATGAATGAGAGATCAAATCCCATTCAAAACATGCTTATTTATTAAGCCACTGCCAATGTGCGGCATGAGGCCCTGTCCCTTTTGGTCAAGACATATAGATCTTACATTAAGGTGTGTACACATACAGTGTGCGATGCATAAATGCCTATAGAAAGCACGCCAGGTTAAAGTCCTCATTTAGGCCGCCTGGAGCAATCGTGTCCAGGCGATATATCCATTGGGACTCTATCTGGGTTAGTTTCTTATCCAGATTTTCTCCCCTTATGCTTCTCCTCCAATGTTGGCGTGTTTTGAATGGGATTTGATAATAAGACACGACATATGTCACAAACTGTGCAGCGACTTGTCCGCACTGTAGCCACCGTACACATATTGAGCAGACCTGCCCTCTCTTATATATAGAGGATCCATGCCACCTACCTGTACGCATGTTGCACTATGAGGAATAGACATGTGAGCAGGAGAACAATGTTTCTCCAAAGATGTGTAAGCGCACTGTCCCCTTGATCATGTCCTACCAATAGGACGCATTGTTTACGTGAACGGCGTCCCCTGTTACTATGGTGACGCCGGAGTCGGAAGTGACGTCGCCGCTAACCGGAAGTGCGGCGGCGTCACGGGTTTCGCCGCGCTGTATTCACAGCGCTGATTCAGGGGCAAATGGAGGCAGCCCCTAGAGTGATACTGTCCTCCGCTATGCCACCACCGAACTGGTATGTACAATAAGGGCTGACACACCCTCCGGGGGTGGTCAGATCATCATCTCCAGTATATATATGTGCACCGAACAGGGTGCTTCAGCTCTGACTGGGGCTTTTGCTGGGGGAAACTTTGTTGGTGGGGGGTGCACTTTTACTTTTCATTGTATATATGTACAGCAATCTTTGAAAAAGCCGTTTAGGGTGAAACATGTCAGATAACCATTATACAAACACTATGTAAATAGCACTTATGCACCTTGTTACCTCAGCATTTATAGTGACAGTTGCCTACCCCACCAGGGTTATTGCAGGTCTCGGCTTACACCATACAGAGACTGAACATATCTGAGGCAACTGCCACTATCTTTGAGGGTCTGCCTATGTGGAATAGCTACACCACCCTGGCATCAGCCAGTGTGGGGGATCAGCAAAGACCTCCACTTATCGTTCAGTGCATATATGCACACTGACTCTCAAGCAAAGAGACACCTGATTGGGACTCTTTCTTTTAACTACTCAGTTCTCTTATCTATGAGTTACCCTACTCTAATTGTGATACCTATAGGGACTGTCCATCTTGGACCTAGTGTTATCACTGAGGAAGAGCAAGAGGAGATGGATAGTACGTCTGCATCCAATTTTGTGCAGATGGCATCTTTCATGCTGTCCAGCCTGTTGAGGGACCCCCTTATAAAAAAAATCAAGGGGAATAAGTTGTACTGGGTGGCAACGCTACTAGACCCTCTGTATAGGCACAAAGTGGCGGAGATGTTTCCAAATCACCAGGCGGCAGAAAGGATGCAGCACTTGCAGAACAAGCTGGCAACTATGATTTACAGTGCGTTTAAGGGTGATATCACAGCACAACACAATAAAGGTGCCACTACCAGTAATCCGCCTCCTCCCATGTCCACGCAGGCAAGGACAGGATGCGCTAGCGATCTCATGGTGATGTCGGACATGCGGACATTCTTTAGTCCAACATCTCACCTTAGCCCTTCCGGATTCACCCTCCACTAACGCCTGGACCGGCAGGTAGCCAACTACCTGGCCTTAAGTGTGGATGTAGACACTGTGATCAGTGAAGAACCCTTGGACTACTGGGTGCACAGGCTTGACCTGTGGCCAGAGCTGTCACAATTTGCCATCCAACTTCTGTCTTGCCCTGCCTCAAGCGTCCTGTCAGAAAGGACCTTCAGCACAGCTGGAGGCATTGTCACTGAGAAGAGAAGTCACCTAGGTCACAAAAGTGTTTATTTTTGCACAGTGGGAGATATGGCAGCGCTTTCACACAGACCTCATACCTGAATGGTTTAACTGCAATGGTGAGCAGAGCTCCAGAAACTGGACTATATTACACACCCAGCATACACTGCAGGCAAAGAGAGGGAGGGGGAATTAGTGATTAAGCTGCATCAGTGGGCAGAGCTCCAGAACCTGGACTATATTACACACCCTGCATCACTATAGACCAAGGGGGGGTGTTAGCTTCAGTGATAATTAGTGCACAAATTATGACCTAATAGACTTCCCCACGGCGGTGACTTACCCCCTTGGGGAAGACCTACCTCTAACCTAGCGATAAAAACATAATTCCTCATGCTGCTATTCATAAATGGTATACACATTTCATAAGACAAGCAAAACAGACAAATGATAAGCGCTCAAGGATGCACCTGAATTGTAAGCCATCAGCGGCAATGCAGAGCCCCCTAGGGCTGAATACATGCCTCTAATGCAAAACAGATGCAAAATTATGTGCTAAACTCTAATCTAAAAATTTGAGAGTGAATTTAAAACAGTGAAGGCAGCTAGCCACTAGTATACTTACATTTAATTTTGCACAGTGGGAGATATGGCAGCGCTTTCAAACAGACCTCATACCTGAATGGTTTAACTGCAATGATGAGCAGAGCTCCAGAAACTGGACTATATTACACACCCAGCATACACTGCAGGCAAAGAGAGGGAGGGGGAATTAGTGATTAAGCTGCATCAGTGGGCAGAGCTCCAGAACCTGGACTATATTACACACCCTGCATCACTATAGACCAAGGGGGGGTGTTAGCTTCAGTGATAATTAGTGCACAAATTATGACCTAATAGACTTCCCCACGGCGGTGACGTACCCCCTTGGGGAAGACCTACCTCTAACCTAGCGATAAAAACATAATTCCTCGTGCTGCTATTCATAAATGGTATACACATTTCATAAGACAAGCAAAACAGACAAATGATAAGCGCTCAAGGATGCACCTGAATTGTAAGCCATCAGCGGCAATGCAGAGCCCCCTAGGGCTGAATACATGCCTCTAATGCTAAACAGATGCAAAATTATGTGCTAAACTCTAATCTAAAAATTTGAGAGTGAATTTAAAACAGTGAAGGCAGCTAGCCACTAGTATACTTACATTTAATTTTGCACAGTGGGAGATATGGCAGCGCTTTCAAACAGACCTCATACCTGAATGGTTTAACTGCAATGGTGAGCAGAGCTCCAGAAACTGGACTATATTACACACCCAGCATACACTGCAGGCAAAGAGAGGGAGGGGGAATTAGTGATTAAGCTGCATCAGTGGGCAGAGCTCCAGAACCTGGACTATATTACACACCCTGCATCACTATAGACCAAGGGGGGGGTGTTAGCTTCAGTGATAATTAGTGCACAAATTATGACCTAATAGACTTCCCCACGGCGGTGACGTACCCCCTTGGGGAAGACCTACCTCTAACCTAGCGATAAAAACATAATTCCTCGTGCTGCTATTCATAAATGGTATACACATTTCATAAGACAAGCAAAACAGACAAATGATAAGCGCTCAAGGATGCACCTGAATTGTAAGCCATCAGCGGCAATGCAGAGCCCCCTAGGGCTGAATACATGCCTCTAATGCTAAACAGATGCAAAATTATGTGCTAAACTCTAATCTAAAAATTTGAGAGTGAATTTAAAACAGTGAAGGCAGCTAGCCACTAGTATACTTACATTTAATTTTGCACAGTGGGAGATATGGCAGCGCTTTCAAACAGACCTCATACCTGAATGGTTTAACTGCAATGGTGAGCAGAGCTCCAGAAACTGGACTATATTACACACCCAGCATACACTGCAGGCAAAGAGAGGGAGGGGGAATTAGTGATTAAGCTGCATCAGTGGGCAGAGCTCCAGAACCTGGACTATATTACACACCCTGCATCACTATAGACCAACGGGGGGTGTTAGCTTCAGTGATAATTAGTGCACAAATTATGACCTAATAGACTTCCCCACGGCGGTGACGTACCCCCTTGGGGAAGACCTACCTCTAACCTAGCGATAAAAACATAATTCCTCGTGCTGCTATTCATAAATGGTATACACATTTCATAAGACAAGCAAAACAGACAAATGATAAGCGCTCAAGGATGCACCTGAATTGTAAGCCATCAGCGGCAATGCAGAGCCCCCTAGGGCTGAATACATGCCTCTAATGCTAAACAGATGCAAAATTATGTGCTAAACTCTAATCTAAAAATTTGAGAGTGAATTTAAAACAGTGAAGGCAGCTAGCCACTAGTATACTTACATTTAATTTTGCACAGTGGGAGATATGGCAGCGCTTTCAAACAGACCTCATACCTGAATGGTTTAACTGCAATGGTGAGCAGAGCTCCAGAAACTGGACTATATTACACACCCAGCATACACTGCAGGCAAAGAGAGGGAGGGGGAATTAGTGATTAAGCTGCATCAGTGGGCAGAGCTCCAGAACCTGGACTATATTACACACCCTGCATCACTATAGACCAAGGGGGGGGTGTTAGCTTCAGTGATAATTAGTGCACAAATTATGACCTAATAGACTTCCCCACGGCGGTGACTTACCCCCTTGGGGAAGACCTACCTCTAACCTAGCGATAAAAACATAATTCCTCATGCTGCTATTCATAAATGGTATACACATTTCATAAGACAAGCAAAACAGACAAATGATAAGCGCTCAAGGATGCACCTGAATTGTAAGCCATCAGCGGCAATGCAGAGCCCCCTAGGGCTGAATACATGCCTCTAATGCAAAACAGATGCAAAATTATGTGCTAAACTCTAATCTAAAAATTTGAGAGTGAATTTAAAACAGTGAAGGCAGCTAGCCACTAGTATACTTACATTTAATTTTGCACAGTGGGAGATATGGCAGCGCTTTCAAACAGACCTCATACCTGAATGGTTTAACTGCAATGGTGAGCAGAGCTCCAGAAACTGGACTATATTACACACCCAGCATACACTGCAGGCAAAGAGAGGGAGGGGGAATTAGTGATTAAGCTGCATCAGTGGGCAGAGCTCCAGAACCTGGACTATATTACACACCCTGCATCACTATAGACCAAGGGGGGGTGTTAGCTTCAGTGATAATTAGTGCACAAATTATGACCTAATAGACTTCCCCACGGCGGTGACGTACCCCCTTGGGGAAGACCTACCTCTAACCTAGCGATAAAAACATAATTCCTCGTGCTGCTATTCATAAATGGTATACACATTTCATAAGACAAGCAAAACAGACAAATGATAAGCGCTCAAGGATGCACCTGAATTGTAAGCCATCAGCGGCAATGCAGAGCCCCCTAGGGCTGAATACATGCCTCTAATGCTAAACAGATGCAAAATTATGTGCTAAACTCTAATCTAAAAATTTGAGAGTGAATTTAAAACAGTGAAGGCAGCTAGCCACTAGTATACTTACATTTAATTTTGCACAGTGGGAGATATGGCAGCGCTTTCAAACAGACCTCATACCTGAATGGTTTAACTGCAATGGTGAGCAGAGCTCCAGAAACTGGACTATATTACACACCCAGCATACACTGCAGGCAAAGAGAGGGAGGGGGAATTAGTGATTAAGCTGCATCAGTGGGCAGAGCTCCAGAACCTGGACTATATTACACACCCTGCATCACTATAGACCAAGGGGGGGGTGTTAGCTTCAGTGATAATTAGTGCACAAATTATGACCTAATAGACTTCCCCACGGCGGTGACGTACCCCCTTGGGGAAGACCTACCTCTAACCTAGCGATAAAAACATAATTCCTCGTGCTGCTATTCATAAATGGTATACACATTTCATAAGACAAGCAAAACAGACAAATGATAAGCGCTCAAGGATGCACCTGAATTGTAAGCCATCAGCGGCAATGCAGAGCCCCCTAGGGCTGAATACATGCCTCTAATGCTAAACAGATGCAAAATTATGTGCTAAACTCTAATCTAAAAATTTGAGAGTGAATTTAAAACAGTGAAGGCAGCTAGCCACTAGTATACTTACATTTAATTTTGCACAGTGGGAGATATGGCAGCGCTTTCAAACAGACCTCATACCTGAATGGTTTAACTGCAATGGTGAGCAGAGCTCCAGAAACTGGACTATATTACACACCCAGCATACACTGCAGGCAAAGAGAGGGAGGGGGAATTAGTGATTAAGCTGCATCAGTGGGCAGAGCTCCAGAACCTGGACTATATTACACACCCTGCATCACTATAGACCAACGGGGGGTGTTAGCTTCAGTGATAATTAGTGCACAAATTATGACCTAATAGACTTCCCCACGGCGGTGACTTACCCCCTTGGGGAAGACCTACCTCTAACCTAGCGATAAAAACATAATTCCTCGTGCTGCTATTCATAAATGGTATACACATTTCATAAGACAAGCAAAACAGACAAATGATAAGCGCTCAAGGATGCACCTGAATTGTAAGCCATCAGCGGCAATGCAGAGCCCCCTAGGGCTGAATACATGCCTCTAATGCTAAACAGATGCAAAATTATGTGCTAAACTCTAATCTAAAAATTTGAGAGTGAATTTAAAACAGTGAAGGCAGCTAGCCACTAGTATACTTACATTTAATTTTGCACAGTGGGAGATATGGCAGCGCTTTCAAACAGACCTCATACCTGAATGGTTTAACTGCAATGGTGAGCAGAGCTCCAGAAACTGGACTATATTACACACCCAGCATACACTGCAGGCAAAGAGAGGGAGGGGGAATTAGTGATTAAGCTGCATCAGTGGGCAGAGCTCCAGAACCTGGACTATATTACACACCCTGCATCACTATAGACCAAGGGGGGGTGTTAGCTTCAGTGATAATTAGTGCACAAATTATGACCTAATAGACTTCCCCACGGCGGTGACTTACCCCCTTGGGGAAGACCTACCTCTAACCTAGCGATAAAAACATAATTCCTCATGCTGCTATTCATAAATAGTATACACATTTCATAAGACAAGCAAAACAGACAAATGATAAGCGCTCAAGGATGCACCTGAATTGTAAGCCATCAGCGGCAATGCAGAGCCCCCTAGGGCTGAATACATGCCTCTAATGCAAAACAGATGCAAAATTATGTGCTAAACTCTAATCTAAAAATTTGAGAGTGAATTTAAAACAGTGAAGGCAGCTAGCCACTAGTATACTTACATTTAATTTTGCACAGTGGGAGATATGGCAGCGCTTTCAAACAGACCTCATACCTGAATGGTTTAACTGCAATGGTGAGCAGAGCTCCAGAAACTGGACTATATTACACACCCAGCATACACTGCAGGCAAAGAGAGGGAGGGGGAATTAGTGATCAAGCTGCATCAGTGGGCAGAGCTCCAGAACCTGGACTATATTACACACCCTGCATCACTATAGACCAAGGGGGGGTGTTAGCTTCAGTGATAATTAGTGCACAAATTATGACCTAATAGACTTCCCCACGGCGGTGACGTACCCCCTTGGGGAAGACCTACCTCTAACCTAGCGATAAAAACATAATTCCTCGTGCTGCTATTCATAAATGGTATACACATTTCATAAGACAAGCAAAACAGACAAATGATAAGCGCTCAAGGATGCACCTGAATTGTAAGCCATCAGCGGCAATGCAGAAAAAAGTGTTTATTACCTCACCTTTATCAAGATGAAAGAGGCATTGATCCCGGAGGCCCACTGCCCGCCTGAAGACTAAGTCAGTCCCCATACACAGCACCTCTGCCTGCACACCGTGTGACTGCCTGCCCCATGACTAAGTAGGTCCCCACACAGCATCTCTGCCTGCAGGCCGCTTGACCGCCTTCTGCGCCACCACCTACAGGTTCCAGGACTTCAGGTGGATTCCTGAATTTTTTTTTCTGGTGCGTGTACATGCCTGCCTAATTTTTCTGGCTGCACTGCGGCTGCAACAACAAAACAAAAGGCATGTACATGTGACAATTCCCCTTTGTGATCGTTACCTTGCTGCGGTGAAGGGGCATATCACAATGAAGCAATGACCGGCTAAATTAGTGTGTTGGGGTTGGGGGGCACACCTGACCCAAGAAAATAATAAGGTTGTTGCTTCATTGTGGACAAACCAAATTCGATCAGCTGGAAACTCAGTCACTGTTGTTCTGTCATTCAGCTACCTCAGCCCGACCATATGGACTTGAAAACCGCCATCGCCTGCACTCTCGCCATGGTGTGCACCAGTCCAGCACGGCCGTCACTACACAAACAGCTGTTTGCGGTGCATTACACAGTGAGTTTGGTCTGTCAGTGTGAAGCAGTACACTAATTACACTACCTGATTGATGTATATGTTACGGCCAGAACCCGAAGTGTGGCCACATGCGTGTCCCCGCCGGCTGCTCCGTATATTGTATATGAGGCAGGGAGAGGAGAGAGGCGGGGGGGAGGGGGGGATCGGGGGGAGGAGGAGAGGAGGAGGCAGGCGGCTTTCATCTATTACATTGCCGCCGGCTATATTTCATTAAATTAACCAACTTGTAATTCATTTGGCCGCAGCGAGGCAGCCGTACAATACATTGTAGCTTAGTGTAATCGTTCCATTTCTAACATTGTCCTCTGCGCTGCGGCCACTTCGCACAGAACCCGAAGTGGCTGGCCAGAACGCGAAGTGGCCACACTTCGGGTTCTGGCCGTAACATATACACATGCAAGAGGTTTAACGCACTTTAGGCCTGCAATTTAGCATGCAATGTAATTTCTGCCCTTAAAACGCTGCTTTGCGTTCAATCCAGATTTTTCCCCGGGACTTTTGGCGTGTATCCCACTCCGCCATGCCCCCTTCCAGCAGGTGTTAGACCCCTTGAAATATCTTTTCTATCACTTTTGTGGCCAGCATAAATGTTTCTAGTTTTCAAAGTTCGCCTCCCCATTGAAGTCTATTGCGGTTCGAGTAAGTTCGCGCAAACCGAACTTTTTGCGGAGGTTCACGTTCGAGGTCTGCAAACCGAAAATCGGAGGTTCGAGCCATCTCTAAACCAGAATACAAATAATGTATGCAACCAAAACTAATAAAAATAAACAACATAATCAACCCCCCCCCCCCCCCCCCCCCAGATTCCTTAAACTCTCTATATTTTTCCGACTCCGTAAATTCTATCCAACTTATCCATTTAGAGCAAATGTTCTCCCACCTATACAATTGTAAAGCAATCTCTTCCTCCGCTTCTTTTATTAACACCTTTTTGACCCAATCATACAAAGAAGGAGGATCCGGGCGTCTCCAATTAACTGGAATCAAACTTTTGGCTGCAATAAGCAACTGAGGCAACACAGACTTTTTATATCTACCCACTGACATGGAAGAATTGTGCAACAAAACCTTTAATGGATCATTTTTAATTGGGTAAATAACTAGCACTGTCTGAGAAACCTTCTTAACTCCTCCTTTTCCTAACAGTTTAAGAAGGAAACTGCACTATTTAGTGATTTCTTAACATGTCTAGGACAGTTCTACATGAATTTCTAAAATCCTACCAATATTTTGTCTCAGACACTCTTGATAAATGTCCCTCACTATTTGGTGACTGAATGTTTAACAGAAACTCTTAACATAAGAAAAAATGGTTTGAAAACATCACACATTCTCAATGACATTTTAGTAATGCTTGGATACTGTATAGTGTTTCTCCGTTCTGTATGATTCCCCTTATTTTTAACTTATGTAAAAAAAAAATTCACTGTAGGGCAAAAAAGTGTCATGTCTAGATTACCTAGGGTGAGCATCTGCTGTTGCTTTTGCTCATTCCTAGTATTTTTGGTTCAAATTTAATGTGGGTTCAAGTTGGCAATTTTAAACCAATATTTTGACAGACTTTGAGCTATGTCTTGCAGCTGCCTGAGACAGATTCTACGCCTTGTGCCCTCTATCATAATATTATTTCAGCATTATTAGCTCCAGGTTCATTTCATTTTCCTGTCTGGGAGATACGGATTTTGTGAGTTCTTTTCATCATATATATTCATGACAGTTTGTCTCATATTGTTGTCATATTTTTTTAACCATTACTCATACAAACATGACAGTCGAGTTTGAAATGAAAATATGCTTTATGGGCACAGGGTTGAACTCATTATTCTGTATATATATATAAAATCTACATGAGATAAACTGAAACAGATTGAGGTAACACCCTAAAAAATACAGCACGGTGTGCATAAAAACACACACATGCTTCCTGTACACATTGTGGTTTTCATCATTACCTTAACTGGGATCTGTTACCAGCATAGGACATCAGCCTGATCAGTGCTCTTTGTAATCCATTCCTTTCCTGACTGCGCATAGATCAAAATTAATTTGCACGTAAAAGAGCAAAGAAAAGGCATTCAAATAAAGCATCTGGTAAATATATGGTAAATGTACAGTACAAAGGCTGCTGCTGCTGGTAAGTTAGGTAGGGCTAGAATCATGACCATTAAATAGTTATAGCTCATTAATTCATTATAATTGCATTATTGGTCAGGGATCCATTAGCAGTTAATTTAGCATATTTTAAAGCGGCACCATAACTACATATATACAGATACAGTGGTGTGAAAAACTATTTGCCCCCTTCCTGATTTCTTATTCTTTTGCATGTTTGTCACACTTAAATGTTTCTGCCCATCAAAAACCATTAACTATTTGTCAAAGATAACATAATTGAACACAAAATGCAGTTTTAAACAATGGTTTTTATTATTTAGTGAGAAAAAAAACTCCAAATCTACATGGCCCTGTGTGAAAAAGTGATTGCCCCCCCTTGTTAAAAAATAACTTAACTGTGGTTTATCACACCTGAGTTCAATTTCTGTAGTCACCCCAAGGCCTGATTACTGCCACACCTGTTTCAATCAAGAAATCACTTAAATAGGAGCTATCTGACACAGAGAAGTAGACTAAAAGCACCTCAAAAGCTAGACATCATGCCACAATCCAAAGAAATTCAGGAACAAATGAGAACAAAAGTACTGTAATTGAGATCTATCAGTCTGGTAAAGGTTATAAAGCCATTTCTAAAGCTTTGGGACTCCAGCGAACCACAGTGAGAGCCATTATCCACAAATGGCAAAAACATGGAAAAGTGATGAACCTTCCCAGGAGAGGCCTGCCGACCAAAGTTACCCAAGAGCGCAGAGAAAACTCATCCGAGAGGCCACAAAAGACCCCAGGACAACATCTAAAGAACTGTGGGCCTCACTTGCCTCAATTAAGGTCAGTGTTCACGACTCCACCATAAGAAAGAGACTGGGCAAAAACTTTTAAGCAAAAAGAACATTAAGGCTCATCTCAATTTTGCTGAAAAACATCTCAATGATTGCCAAGACTTTTTGTAAAATACCTTGTGGACCGATGAGACAAAAGTTAAACTTTTTGGAAGGTGCGTGTCCCGTTACATCTGGCGTAGAAGTAACACAGCATTTCAGCAAAAGAACATCATACCAACAGTAAAATATGGTGGTGGTAGTGCGATGGTCTGGGGTTGTTTTGCTGCTTCAGGACCTGGAAGGCTTGCTGTGATAGATGGAACCATGAATTCTACTGTCTGCCAAAAAATCCTGAAGGAGAATGTCCGGCCATCTGTTCGTCAACTCAAGCTGAAGCGATCTTGGGTGCTGCAGCAGGACAATGACCCAAAACACACCAGCAAATCCACCTCTGAATGGCTGAAAAAAAACAAAATGAAGACTTTGGAGTTGCCTAGTCAAAGTCCTGACCTGGATCCTATTGAGATGTTGTGGCATGACCTTAAAAAGGCGGTTCATGCTAGAAAACCCTCAAATAAAGCTGAATTACAACAATTCTGCAAAGATGAGTGGGCCAAAATTCCTCCAGATCGCTGTAAAAGACTCGTTGCAAGTTATCGCAAACTCTTGATTGCAGTTATTGCTGCTAAGGGTGGCCCAACCAGTTATTAGGTTCAGGGGGCAATTTCTTTTTCACACAGGGCCATGTAGGTTTTGAGTTTTTTTTCTCACTAAATAATAAAAACCATAATTTAAAACTGCATTTTGTGTTCAATTATGTTATCTTTGACTAATAGTTAACGGTTTTTGATGAGCAGAAACTTTTAAGTGTGACAAACATGCAAAAGAATAAGAAATCAGGAAGGGGGCAAATAGTTTTTTCACACCACTGTATGTATCAATTAAGTGGCATGTGCCCCTAGTGGCACTTTTATGGGGGGTGGCACCCTGACTGCCAGTATTTTATTTTTTATTATTTTTTATTTTTTTAAGGCCCCTAGTGTGGTGTGGGCATGGGGGAGTTGATGGCCAGGGGAGGGAGTGTCTGGCCCGGTGGTTGTACTACTCCATGTCCCTGATCCAGCTGCAAATCTCGCTGCTCTACTCGCACTGCCTGGGAGTAACCATAGTAACTGCATGCTAAGCGTCCAGTTACCATGATTGATCCCAGGCAGCCCGAGGAGGGCACCGAGATTTGCCGCTAGACATGGGACACGTCAGTAGTGTTCTCTCACCCTTGCTGCTTACCCCTAGTGTTGGCTTTTACTGATCGCGTCATTAAGCGACCTCGGCACCAGGAGGAAGCAGCGAGGGAGGGAGAGAGAAGAAGTGTTGCTGCTCCCAGGGGACCTGAGGTGATAAAAAAAAGGGGCAACAGGTGCTTCAAGGGAGACAGCGGTGACACAATGGGGGAACAGAGGTGTCACAAGGGGGACAGAGGTGACACACAGGGGGAACACAGGTCACATAAAGGGAACACAGGTGGCACAAGGGGGGCAGAGATAACACACAGGGGGAACACAGGTCACCCAGGAGAACATAGGTGGCACAAGGGGAACAGAAGTGAAACACAAGAGGAACAGAGGTTGCACAAGGGGAACAGAAGTGGCACATAGGGAGAGGGAACACAAATGGCAGAAAAGAAACACAAATAGCTCAAGGGGAACAGAGGTGACACACAGGGGGAACACAGGTCACATAAAGGGAACACAGGTGGCACAAGGGGGGCAGAGATAACACACAGGGGGAACACAGGTTACCCAGGAGAACATAGGTGGCACAAGGGGAACAGAAGTGAAACACAAGAGGAACAGAGGTTGCACAAGGGGAACAGAAGTGGCACACAGGGAGAGGGAACACAAATGGCCCAAAAGAAACACAAATAGCTCAAGGGGAACAGAGGTGGAACACAGGGGAACAGAGGTGTATCACGGGGGAACAGAGGTGAAACAGTGCAAACAGACATGAAACAGGGGGGCAAAAGAGGCATATTGTGTATATTTTGGGGATACGCTGCTGCATTGTGTATATTTTAGGGATATGCTGCACATTGTGTATTTTGGAAGATATGCTGCCGGATTGTGTGTATTTTGGGGGGTAAAATGCCGCATTATGTGTATTTTTGGGGATACACTGCCACATTGTGTTTATTTATGGGATACGCTGCTGCATTATTTTGAAGGAGATGCTGCATTATGTGTATTTTGTGGGGAATTACTAGCAAATTATGTGTATTTTGGGGCAAAACTGCCACATTATAAGTGTTTTTTAGGGAAATGCTGTCAAATTATGTGTATTTTGGGGGAAACTGCTGAGTGCCAGAAGATTCTTCTGTTTTTAACTATCGCGAATACTGAGTGCTGGGACTCACTCTCATATTTTTCTGACAGCTCCTATCAAACTGCACCAATAGCAAACTGTGTGTCAATATGTAGTTATATAGCATTGACTTTTTCTACAGCACTTTACAGAGTACATAGTCATGTTACTGACTGCCATAGTTATAATGTAATGTCCTACCATATTATTATTATTATTTATATATCACTACCATCTTCTGTAGCACTTTACAGAGTACATAGTCATGTTATGGGCTCAAGAAGGAAACAAGAGCGCACCTCTGGTGCAATAACGTTTTGTATTTTTCTCAATCAATCACGCTGTTACAGGTTACACTTACAGTGTGTAAGAAAACAATGCGCCTGTCAAGCCTGCCGTCTATCCTCTCCGGTGTCCCGCGCTTGGCCAGAGCGGCGGGGTGCGTTGGAAACTGCGTGGGAGTCGGAGGCGGTGGGCGGGGCCAGGACGCGGGGATGCCGTCTGACGTCACAACGTTTTGGCGTAGACCACGCCTTCATCAGGTGACCTGATGAAGGCGTGGTCTACGCTGAAACGTTGTGACGTCAGACGGCATCCCCGCGTCCTGGCCCCGCCCACCGCCTCCGACTCCCACGCAGTTTCCAACGCACCCCGCCGCTCTGGCCAAGCGCGGGACACCGGAGAGGATAGACGGCAGGCTTGACAGGCGCATTGTTTTCTTACACACTGTAAGTGTAACCTGTAACAGCGTGATTGATTGAGAAAAATACAAAACGTTATTGCACCAGAGGTGCGCTCTTGTTTCCTTCTTGTTTCCTTTGTTGGAATTGCTGGCACCATCCAGCCGCTGGAGCAGCACCCGCTTTATAACCTCCTCATCATCTACCAAAGACAGCGCAGGGATTGTTTCTTTTGTTGTCATGTTATGGGCTGTCCTCAGAGGAGCTCACAATCTAATACCTACCATCATTTTGTGTGAGAGAACACTGGCTAATGTGTTTTTACGGTGGTAACATTTCCTACTTACTAGTTTTGGTTTCATCGACTGGGAGTCAGTGGGCCACTGCACCTGCATGGCTCTGGCCATGCGTATCCTTGCTTGCATTCCCGTCCACAATAGCAATGTGGGCAGGCAAGCAAGGATAATGCTCTCTCTAAACACAGCTCTTCTGGCTCTTACAGGAGTTATAGAGAAGCTTCCCAAGAAGTCTAGATCACAAGGATTTTATCACAAGAGTCTGTTCGTTACAGAAGTTTCCTGCAAAACCTGGCTAGTCCTGGCCTTATTTGTCATTTGAATATGTAAACAAGGCTACAGACAACTCAGCATGTGTCCCCTACAGCTATCTTTCCAAAGAACCACCACCACCATGCATGCGTAGTACGCCCGACTGTCCGTGGAGAAAGGGACTGATACCAGAACATATAGGAGTATTTAGATGCCAGCATGGGAGCGATCTACGCGGAGGGGGCTGGAGGAAGCCCCAGGTATGTAAAAAATGTTAATTACTCATCTTAGGGACTCTTTAAAGTGAATCTTAGATTGCACACAAAATTTCCCAATAACACATTAGTTGGTAAGTTGTTCATTTTTCCAACAGTCTTCAGATCTGGCCCTTGTCCCCATTCCAAAGGGATTTCAGCCATCAGTATCTCCTTTCTTATTCTGCCTAGTAAATCAACTCTACCACACTTCCCACACGTTTCCCAGGTAGCACACACTTAGCATCTGGTTCTAAGAGGGTAATAAATGTACCAGAATCCAAACATCCTTCCACCATTTTCCCATTAACCTTTACAGGAATAATATGATTTAGCCTTTTTTTGCTTGGTCACCCCAGTTTGTAAGCAATAAAACAAACTCCTCTGGCCCACAGTTAGGCTGGCTTACCTACTCTACAGGAAGAGTATTCAAACAGATGGCTTTTACATTCTTGCCATCAGCAGAACAAGGAGACAGGGCAGTCCTATTGCCTCTGATGACATGTGGGCAAGAAGCTTGCAGATGAGATGATGATTCAGAATCAGAATCACAGATTCCGAATCAGAATCCACATCTGTAGCAGGTTCTGACAGACATTCCTCGGGAAACGGTGGCCATCTTAGGGGTTACTCATTGATCTCTGATAGTTGCATTTTCTGCAAGCTTTCTTCCCACAGGTGGGCTTCCTGGCTACCTTCCTTTGTTGTCTGTGGTTCGCGTTCCAACACCTACTCTCTGACATCCTTACAACAGCAAATATTGCTCTCAGAAGCACAAGGGCTGAGTCAGCTTAGTATAGTACTCTAAATAAACTCTTCTGATGGCTCTTACCCATAAATTGGAATGAATGGCAATGAGCGTCAGGTGTGATGGCATACCTCTGAAATAGTGCTTGTTTCATTTCCTCACCTGAGTTTAGAAGGGAGAGCTCTGTAAGTGTCACAAGTCCTTCCTATTAATTTCCCAGCCAAAATTCTGGTCCATTCCTCCTCTGGAACTTGATGGTTCTCGCACATCATTTCTAATGTATCTAGATAGTCATCAACATCTTCTTAACCCTCCTCAAAAGTAGGGAAAGCAGCGTAGGTCAACTTAATACAATTACTTGCTCCACCAGATGCTTGTTCCTAAGAACCCTGTTGTGTGCAAGATTCATCAAGCAACAATTCCTCTCATTAATTTTAGCACTTCTAATTTTTCTGCTACCGTTAAATCGTCCCCCAACATAGCCAGTTGCAATTGGAAAACATCCTCCACAAGACTAGTGATGGACTCGCCAGGATCCACCACTGGTTCCTGACTATCTCGTACTGGGTAATCCGCTGCATTAGAAGTAATACTTTTAGTCTCTTCTTGGTCAAAAGAGTGCAAAATAAAATTTATTAGTGCATCCTTCTGTTTACCTTCAGGAATTAGTCCCCTGCGCAAGCATAATTTCCATAGCATGGCTACAGTTAATAGCTCCCGCTCCTCTCCTTGCTCCATACAGTACAATCCACTCAGAATGTTCCCAGCAAAATGGATAAATCCAGCATTTGCTCTGACTACATGCTGCCACCAATATGATGGGATGAGGGTCCATACACAAAGAGCAGACCTACTGTTGTAAGATAACCAAGCATACGTCCCCTACAGCTCAATAACAATAGCTGACATCCAAACAGGGTAGAGATGGGTCAGATCACACTAAACCATTTAATATTACATATTCATAAAACAGTACTAACAGTCAGAACCGGATTTATACTTTCCAGTGTTCTAGGCCTGCTGTCACCAAGCGCCCCCCCCCCAAAAAAAAATTGTCCAACACTCTGACTAGCGATCATTGGTTTGAATGGGCTCATCTCAGTTGTGCTGCTCTGTCTCCCATTCAACAAATAATTCCTGTAATTTGCGCTCCTGCCTGAATGTGCACAGCAGCCGATAGTGTTCTGGGCATGCATACTTGAGAAATGACGCTGATCTATGACCGGTACTTGTCAAGAATGCATAACACTCTATCAGCCTCGGTGGCTGTGCACATCTGGGCAGGAGCGAGAAATTACAGGGAGCGCGAGTGGTCAGAGCATGCGCTGCTTCTTTGTCCTCTGTGCGACTGGCTGCAGTCAGAGCCACCAACAGGTGACAGGGCAGTGCAATGGAGAAAAGCCCATCCAAAACAGAGAACAGGTAAGTAGCAAACATCCTGTCAAGACCCACTTTGGATGTTCTGTTGTAATTAGAGTGGACCTGAACTCAGAACTTCCTCTCTGCTCTAAAAGATATGCAACAACATAACCTTTCAATAAAAACATTTTTGTTTCAGCTGATACAAATCCTGCAATAAATCTGCAGTGTGTCTACTTCCGGCTTTTATGGAAGCAGACATATTTTTAACATCCTGTGCTTTCAAATGAGCTTAGCTGTTGTGGCAGTCGGGTGACACAGTGTAGAGATCAAATTACAACTTGTGACACAGAGGAGGGGGAATTAGACAGGCTCTCTAAATACATACAGGGTACATATCTCTGTTTTCCTTCTGTCCTGTGCAAGAGTTCAGCTCCACTTTAAAGGATCTGAATGACATTTATTTATATTTGCTGAAAAATCTATGCATCTCTTTTGAATGCTGAATGTACATATGGTGGTGTGCTCTAACATATTGGCAGTATATGGGAACAAAGTCTGAAGAAGGCTTATTTAAATTGCCTTTAAAACGTTTTTTTAGGGTAAATGAGGCATGTAGCATCATGTTTTTTTTAATGATGTGGGACTTAAAATCCCTCTCTCTCTCTCTCTCTCTCTCAGATGGGAAATCCGAGTTTGCTCGGATAGTGCCATTCAGATTTTAAAAAATATCCGAATTGCTATTCACAGTTCGTATAGTGGAAAAAGTTCAGATTATCTGGGTAGTTCGGATACCCAAATATTGGATGAGCACCACTGCTCAGGTGTATTTAAAATGACAGTTTATCAATGAAAGGGAAGAAAACAGCATTTTTTATCCTGCAGTCCCATAGATGGTAGGAGCTGGAGGACAAAAAATGAGTCAGGAAAGAGTTAACTAAGGAAGAAAAGCGACCACTGCTACTAGGAAAAAAAAAAGAAAGACCATCATAAATTAGGATTAGATAAATTAACAATTGCTGGGGTCAGTGTCAAAGCTGTAAAAGAGGTGAATAAACTGCAGAGCTCTCTGATGTTTGGGAATGCCTGCATTAAAACTCAGCGGAACTTAGTTCTATCTGCTTTGTAATGTAAATCTCTGGTATTTCTCACATTGATCTGTAAGTCTATCATACAAAGTAAGGAATGGATTATCAGGTGACCGTTATGATTGATCCTGATTGTTTTAACACATCAGGAATTGAGAGGGAGATGCGGGGATTGGGGAACTCTGGAATTCAGCTATTAGTGTAGAGCAGGGCGCTGGATGGCTGCGCTGCAGGACCAGAAGAGATGATTTACTTTGACATATGACCTCTTCTCTCTCCAAGTCATGCCGCCCTTCTTATCTTATCTAATTTTATCGCCCTAGGCCGTGGCCTTACTGGCATTTCCAGAAATCCGGCCCTGCTAACAGTTAAAAACATGAAAGCTGATACTCACATCTTGGATCTTTAGACACAGAACCCAGATGGATAATTGCGCCTTTAACACCCTCGAGTGTACAACGTGCAGCATGCACTAATCCTTAGGGGAGTCTATGCCCACATCTCCACTCCCTAGGCACAAACTCTCCTAAGGATTAGTGCATGTTGCACGTTGTACACCCGAGAGTGTTAAAGGTACAAATATCCATCTGGGTCCTGTGTCTAAAGATCCAAGATGTGAGTATCAGCTTTCATGTTTTTAACTGTTACTACTATTTGTGATATTAAATGGTTTAGTGTGATCTTACCCATCTCCATGCTGGCTTATTTGTTGGTGGACACCTGTTGAGTGGCTATTGCACTGGGTGACTGCAGATCACCATATTAAAGGACCACTATTTTAAAAATAGTAAAATGTTAAATACTTGTAAACGCATACAAGTACGAAGTATGTTTTTTTTCAGAGTAAATAAAAAAAAAACATAAATTACTTTTCTCCTATGTTGCTGTCACTTACAGTAGGTTGTAGAAATCTGACAGAACTGACAGGTTTTGGGCTAGTCCATCTTTTCATGGGGGATACTTAGCAAGGCTTTTATTCATTATAAAGACATTCCCTGAAAAAGATTTATACAAAGATGCTTGTCAGCCTCCCTGCTTCCTGCACACTTTTTTGACAGTTGGACAGTTCAACTGCCATTCACTAAGTGCTTTTGAAAATAAACAAAACCCGGAGAATCTCTCATGAGGAGATAGACTAGTCCAAAACCTGTCGTTAATGTCAGATTTCTACTACTTACTATAAGTGACAGCAACATAGGAGAAAGTAATTTATTGCTCATTTTACCCAGGAAGAAACGGACTTCTTATGTGTATGTGTTTACAAGTATTTTACATTTTACCATTTTCACGATAGTGGTCATTTAAGGAGCACTGAGGAATTGTGGAGTACATACTGTTTTTCCTTGTGGATAGAGGATCCTTTGGAGCTGTTGATGTGACTTGAGGAGCGCTCGTATCATTTAACCTCTTGAGGACCGCAGTGCTCAATCTCCCTAGTGACCAGGCCATTTTTAGTAAAATAGGTCACTGCAGCTTTAAGGCCAAGCTGCAGGGCTGCAAAACACAACACACAAGTGACCCCCCCTTTTCCCCTCACCAACAGAGCTCTCAGTTGGTGGGGTCTGATCGCTCCCCCATGTTTATTTTTGTTTACACAAATATTTTTATTTATTTATTTTTTTTAATAAAAAATGCTGTTTCTTTAAATATTTTCCCTCCCTCCCCACAACCAGCCAATCATGGCAATCGGCTGTCATAGGCTTCTGCCTATGAGAGCCGATCGCTCTCCAGTGTCCCAGGGGACAGCCGTGTCACACGGCTGTCCCAAGTACAGCACTGCTGCCGATCGCAGCGCTGTACATGTAAATAGGCGGCGATCACGCTAACAGTCTACCCAGCGGCGATTGCAGCTCAGAGACTGAAGGCGGGGTGGAGCTCTGCCCCCCAATCAGGAGATGCGCACACAGCCTGCGCGCGATCTCCTGCATTAGCTGGCCCCAGAACTTTACGCCGATCTGCGTTAGGTGGTCCTGGGGCTGCCGCCGCGGCCACGCCCATCGGTGTGACATAGTCGACAGAACATAAAACAAACATGATACATTACAGAAAAATCAAACTGTACAAGACATAGCATAGTTGCCACACATGCAGTCTAGTCTAGGCTGTTTAGCTATGCTGCCTTCTGCCTGTTAGCGTAACAATAGCCCCCACAACCTCTGCCGTCAATGCTGGGCCTTGGGGCAAAGGGCCAGATGCCTTGAGATGCAGAGTGTGGCAGCGGAAGCCTCATGCATATCCTGTCAGGGGAGCTAGAAACACTTTTTTCTTCTTCACTCCTCTCATAGTACAGTGTAACTCCTTGCTGCTCCTGTCCTTGCATGCCATGAAACAGGCATCAGGGAGCAGCATCAGTGATGACCATAATCTGCCAATTACAGTTACACAAAATTTTGCGTAAAATTTCACATTTAGGGCCATACGTAATTTTGATTGGAAATTCAGCTGACTGCGCAATCCATTCATAATTTCGTAATTATGTGCCGACTTTAGGGGCGAATAGCAAAGCACCAATACATGCTATAGTCACTTAAATTGCAACGCATGTTAAAGGGAACTGTGGAAACTAGTCAAACATAGTTCGAAAATCATTTTTTTCTTTAAATTTTTCTTCAAGGTCTTTTTGAAAAACAAAACATTTTTGACTTCTAACTGTTCCCCTTCACATACAGTGGGTTGCAAAAGTATTCGGCCCCCTTGAAGTTTTCCACATTTTGTCACATTACTGCCACAAACATGCATCAATTTTATTGGAATTCCACGTGAAAGACCAATACAAAGTAGTGTACATGCAAGAAGTGGATCGAAAATCATACATCATTCCAAACATTTTTTACAAATAAATAACTGCAAAGTGGGGTGTGCGTAATTATTTGGCACCCTGAGTCAATACTTTGTAGAATCACCTTTTGCTGCAATTACAGCTGCCAGTCTTTTAGGGTATGTCTCTACCAGCTTTGCACATCTAAAGACTTGCCCATTCTGCTTTGCAAAACAGCTCCAGCTCAGTCAGATTAGATGGACAGCGTTTGTGAACAGCAGTTTTCAGATCTTGCCACAGATTCTCAATTGGATTTAGATCTGGACTTTGACTGGGCCATTCTAACACATAGATATGTTTTGTTTTAAACCATTCCATTGTTGCCCTGGCCTTATGTTTAGGGTCATTGTCCTGCTGGAAGGTGAACCTCCACCCCAGTCTCAAGTCTTTTGCAAACTCCAATAGGTTGTCTTCCAAGATTGCCCTGTATTTGGCTCCATACATCTTCCCATCAACTCTGACCTGCTTCCCTGTCCCTGCTGAAGAGAAGCACCCCTAGAGCATGATGCTGCCACCACCATATTTGACAGTGGGGATGGTGTGTTCAGAGTGATGTGCAGTGTTAGTTTTCTGCCACACATAACGTTTTGCATTTTGGCCAAAAAGTTCCATTTTGGTCTCATCTGACCAGAGCACCTTCTTCCACATGGTTGCTGTGTCCCCCAAATGGCGTGTGGCAAACTGCAAACGGGACTTCTTATTGTGAGGAAACGCGGAAAAGCCGCCGCAAGGGCTCAGAGTGAGGCGGCTGTTTCCGCGTCTAACATGGCGGCGCAACGTGGAGAAACCGCCGCATGCCGCATGGACAGAGCAGTGGAGTCCGCGTTGGAGGCGGCAGATTGCACGCATGGCAGAGCAGCTGACAGTGCGGCCGGACGCGGGGAAACCGCCGCTCGCTTAGAGAGCGGGGAGGCGGTCCCCGCACTTGAATCAAGGGTTACATTGCAAGACATGTCTGGTGTGGCTGGGACTGCTAGTCCACACAGATTCTGAAGGACGCGCGCGCGCGCTGAGAGGCAGAGCTTATATGACAGCCAGAAAAGGGTTAGCTGACCAGGCTGGTCAACTGACATTTTCACTACTCGCCATTGGTCCAGCACTTAAGGGAGGCGCTGGAGAGCACCTTACTATATATACTGGTTGCTGGGCATTCTCTGCTTGTCTGCCGTTGCGATCACTACGTGGTAGCACTCAGACCTTGTCTGTATCTGTGTTCTAGCATAGTTTCCAAAGGTGTTGACATCAAGGCGATCACACCTTAGCATTAGGAACATTGCATTGTATTATTTGTTATGACCTTCTGCCTGCCTGACTATTCCTCTGAACTCTGATCTTGTACCTTGCTATTTCTGATATCCTGTTGCCAAACTCTGCTCGTTCCTGGACTCTGTATTTGCATCCTGATTCTGTACCTTATCTGTCTGTGTGTTAACGACCCGGCTAGCCGACCTCAAGAACTGGCCTTACTGTTAGAGGCAGTTCCCAGACCTGTTAGTGACACTCTTCCTCTCGGGTGTCACTCACGCTCTGACCTTCCTACTTTCAGCCTAGCTCCTCCCTCCTGGAGAGTCTAGGCCATAGGAAGGAACATACTTCTGGAGAAGTACTCAAAGTATACTGTTGCATCTAAACACTCACTTGTTCTCCCTGGTGTCCAGAGGTTAGTAGATATATCTGATTATCGGTGATACTGCAGATCACCAATAATCGGGTATATTCTGTATTCCTGGTGAGACTGCAGTTCACCGGTAATCAGACCCTCTCTGTGTTACACCGATCGTTACAGAACGGCAGACCACAAATGCAAATTGACGCACACACTGACCGTCTGGGCGCACTTGCCACTTCGGTGGAAAACATCAACCAAGTGCTGGGTAGTCACAAGACTATGATTGAAGCCTTGTCTGGTTCTTTACAAACCCTCCAGACAGCAGTGAATGAGGTGCGATCCCCTCCTAGCTCTGATATACGTTTGCCTGTACCCGAGACATTTTCTGGTGATAGATCTGACTTCCGAAATTTTAAAAGTAGAGTGTTATCCTACTTTGAGTTAAGACCACGATCTTCTAGAAATATGACCCAAAGGGTCACATTTATTAAGACTTTGTTATCAGGCGATTCTCAGACGTGGGCGTACAGTTTGCCCACCGGGGATTTGGCCCTCTCTTCTGTGGATGAATTTTTTAAAGCCATGGCAGTAATTTACGACGACCCAGACCTTGCCGCGACCTCTGAGCGGAAGCTCAAGCTCTTGCGTCAAGGCAGGGGTCCGGTCGAGGATTACGCAGCTGAATTTAGGAGGTGGTCAGTTTCAGCCAGGTGGGACACCTATGCCCTATTAGATTGTTTCTTATCAGGGTTGTCAGATGAGGTTTCAGATCTCATGTTAAGTCTGCCTGAACCTAAGACAGTCGATGAGGCCATTTCATCGGCCATTCGAGTCGACCGCAGACTGCGTTATCAGAAACAGACCCGGGGTAGTAGTCATGTAAGAATGGTGTCCTACGCTGCTCCTCCAGTAACTCCACCTCCTCCTGTCTCACCTCCACCCGAACCAATGCAAATTGGTCGGTCAAAACTATCCCAAGGGGAGCGAAGACGCAGGATGTCTTTACTGCGCAGAGGGGGGTCATAGAGTACGTAATTGCCCTAACAAGCCGGGAAACGCTATTGCCTAGGAGTTGTAGGGGGTAGCACCCTAGGCACGCAGCTTTTACCCCTAGAAGATAAACGGTTACTCCTTCCCTGTACAGTCACATGGGAAGATAAAACTGAGACTTCTGAGGCTTTTGTTGATTCTGGCTCTGCAGCTAATTTTATGGATTTTGAATTTGCAAAGAGATTGGGTATTCCGTTCACCCCAGTAAAACCACCTATTCAGGTTACGGCAGTAGATGATTCCCCCCTGCAAAGTGATCATCCGCTGTCTCAGACACCAGAGGTGGAAGTCACTATAGGGGTGTTACATACAGAGAGACTACAGTTTTTTGTGTTACACATGACCACCTCCACAGTCATCCTTGGCATGCCATGGCTACACTTACACTCTCCACAGATTAATTGGGCTACCGGTCAGCTAACTAGTTGGTCAGATCGCAGTTTTTAGCAGTGTTTAGGGAGAGTGACACTGGGCCAGACCAGGATCCAGTTGGAGGGGGTACCAGTACAATACTCCGAGTATTCTGATGTGTTCTGTCCCAAGGCTGCAGACAAGTTACCTTCACATCGCCCCTTTGATTGCCCCATCGATCTCCGATCGGGTTGTATGCCCCCTAGGGGCCATCTTTACAATTTGTCTGGTCCAGAGAAAGTGGCCATGCAGGAATACATTCGTGAAAACTTAGCCAAGGGGTTCATTCGCCCTTCCCAGTCACCTGCTGGCGCAGGTTTCTTTTTTGTTAAGAGAAAAGATGGAGGTCTGCGGCCTTGCATTGATTACCGGGGCCTGAATAAAATCACAGTAAAGAATCGCTACCCTTTGCTCTTGATAGATGACTTGTTTACACAGATAACCGACGCTAAGATCTTTTCAAAGTTGGATTTACGGGGTGCATACAACCTGGTGCGAATCAGAAAGGGCGATGAATGGAAGACGGCCTTTAACACGCCCAACGGGCATTACGAGTACCTGGTGATGCCCTTCGGGCTGTGTAACGCCCCGGCCGTCTTTCAGGAACTGATCAATGATGTATTCAGGGAGGTATTGGGCAAGTTTGTGTTGGTATACCTAGATGATATACTTATCTTTTCTAACAACCTCTCTGAGCACAAGACACATGTCAAGTTTGTATTGGATAAACTGAGACAAAACATGCTCTACGCCAAATTGGAGAAATGCATTTTCGAAGTAACATCTGTCACCTTTTTAGGGCACATTATTTCCACCTCGGGCCTGTCTATGGATCCTGCCAAGGTTTCTGCTGTGTTGGAATGGCCTCAACCAGTGGGGTTGAAATCTCTTCAGAGATTTCTAGGCTTTGCCAATTACTATAGAAGGTTCATAAAGGGGTACTCCACTGTTATTGCACCCCTCACCTGTCTCACTAAGAAAGGGGCAGATACTACCCACTGGTCTCCAGAAGCTCTGCATGCATTCTCCACTTTGAAAGATTTATTTTGCTCTGCACCCATCCTGAGACACGTCGATACTTCCTATCCCTTTATTGTTGAGGTGGACGCCTCAGAGGTTGGGGTAGGGGCTGTGCTGTCCCAGCGGTCAGGGTTACAGGGCAGATTACACCCATGTGCCTACTTTTCTCGTAGATTCTCTCCGGCAGAGAGAAACTACGATATAGGCAACAGGGAGCTCCTGGCCATCAAATTGGCCTTTGAAGAATGGCGTCATTGGTTGGAAGGAGCAGAACATACGATTACAGTTTACACTGACCACAAAAATTTAGAATACATCGAGGGAGCCAAAAGATTAAGCCCCCGTCAGGCTCGATGGTCATTGTTCTTCTCGAGATTCAGATTTATAATTACGTACACCCCAGGGAGCAAAAACATTAAGGCAGATGCCCTGTCTAGATGCTTTGAGCCAGAGACAGCACAGCCCTCCCCCCCAGAGACCATTGTCCCCCAGAAATTGGTACTAGCTACAACTGAGACTTGGGAAGATTGGACAGAGACTTTAGGTCCTTTTCAGCAGGACATCCCAGAACGGAAGCCCAAAGGGGTTATGTTCATCCCACTACCATTTCGCCTTCAGATTTTGCAGATGTTCCATTCACACAGGAATGCGGGACACCCTGGGGCCTCCAGAACACAGAACCTTGTAGCCAGATGCGCCTGGTGGCCGTCTCTAGCAGCCGATTGCAAAGAGTTTGTTAGAGAGTGTGCGGTATGTGCGAGGAGTAAGCCCTCCCGACTGGCATCTGTGGGAAAATTGCAGCCCTTGCCCACCCTGAGTGAGCCATTGACCCACTTGTCCATGGATTTTGTGGGTAAGCTCCCCAAGTCTGAGGGCATGTCGGTCATTTGGGTGGTAGTCGACCGTTTTAGTAAAATGGCCCATTTTGTGCCCTTGAAAGGACTCCCCTCGGCCCAGGAATTGGCCGATTTGTTCATCATCCACGTTTTCTGATTGCATGGCATTCCGGAAAACATCTTGTCAGATAGGGGAGTCCAATTTGTTTCCAGATTTTGGAGGGCATTCTGTCACCAAATGGGCATGGAACTGTCATTTTCGTCGGGCTACCACCCACAGACCAATGGTCAGACGGAAAGGGTCAACCAATCATTGGAACAGTTTTTAAGGTGTTACGTTGCTGAAGCGCAAAATGATTGGGTCAAGTTTTTACCCTTCGCAGAATTTGCGCACAATAATTTAAAAAGTTCCTCTTCAGGATTTTGTCCATTCCAGGTAATGACCGGGAAATTGCCTAAATTCTCCCCTTTGCCAGTCGCCTCCACTCCGTTCCCAGCTCTGGAGGCCTGGCAAAGGTCATTTAAAGATATATGGTGGATTGTGAAAAATAATTTGGAGAAGGCGTTTCAAAGTCAAAAAGGTCAAGCTGACAAGAGACGTTCATTGGAGTGGAGGTTTTTGCCAGGAGATTTAGCCTGGGTGTCCACACGTCACTTGACCTTGAAACAGCCCTCGGCTAAGTTGGGGCCCAGGTATGTGGGTCCATTCCCAGTGACTAGAAAGATCAACAATGTCACTTATGCCATTGACCTCCCTGCCAGTATGCGCGGTGTGAGATCTTTTCACGTGTCCATGCTTAAGCCAGCAGTTCATGTGGGTCCCACTCCTCCTCCTCCTCCTCTGGCGATGATAGATGACCAACCTGAGTACGAAGTAGAGAAGATTTTAGACTCTCGCATAGTTCAGAACTCAGTACACTATCTGGTTCATTGGAAAGGGTATGGTGTCGAGGAGAGATCATGGGTACATGAGTGTCGCATGCATGCTGACAAATTGAGAAGGGAGTTCCATGCGTTGCATCCTGAGAAGCCTGGTAGGAGCTGTCCGGAGTCCACTCCTCGAGGGAGGGGGGGTACTGTGAGGAAACGCGGAAAAGCCGCCGCAAGGGCTCAGAGTGAGGCGGCTGTTTCCGCGTCTAACATGGCGGCACACCGCGGAGAAACCACCGCATGCCGCATGGACAGAGCGGTGGAGTCCGCATTGGAGGCGGCAGATTGCACGCATGGCAGAGCAGCTGATGGTGCGGCCGGACGCGGGGAAACCGCCTCTCGCTTAGAGAGCGGGGCGGCGGTCCCCGCGCTTGAATCAAGGGTTACATTGCAAGACATGTCTGGTGTGGCTGGGACTGCTAGTCCACACAGATTCAGAAGGACGCACGCGCGCGCTGAGAGGCAGAGCTTATATGACAGCCAGAAAAGGGTCAGCTGACCAGGCTGGTCAGCTGACATTTTCACTACTCGCCATTGGTCCAGCACTTAAAGGGAAGGTTCAAGCAAAATAAAAAAATGAGTTTCACTTACCTGGGGCTTCTACCAGCCCCATGTAGCCATCCTGTGCCCTCGTAGTCACTCACTGCTGCTCCAGTCCCCCGCTGGCAGCTTTCCGACCTCGGAGGTCGGCGGGACGCATTGCGTACATTTTTACGCATTCCCGCTAGTGCAGGAACATTAACACATACATTTTTACGCGTTACTGGTTCAATGCGTACATTTTTACGCATTGAACCAGTAATGCGTAAAAATGTATGTGTTAATGTTCCTGCACTAGCGGGAATGCGTAAAAATGTACGCAATGCGTCCCGCCGACCTCCGAGGTCGGAAAGCTGCCAGTGGGGGACCAGAGGATCCATGAGTGACTACGAGGGCACAGGATGGCTGCATGGGGCTGGTAGAAGCCCCAGGTAAGTGAAACTCATTTTTTTATTTTGCTTGGACATTCCCTTTAAGGGAGGCGCTGGAGAGCACCTTACTATATATACTGGGTGCTGGGCATTCTCTGGTTGTCTGCCGTTGCGATCACTATGTGGTAGCACTCAGACCTTGTCTGTATCTGTGTTCTAGCATAGTTTTCAAAGATGTTGACATCAAGGCGTTCACACCTTAGCATTAGGAACATTGCATTGTATTATTTGTTATGACCTTCTGCCTGCCTGACTATTCCTCTGAACTCTGATCTTGTACCTTGCTATTTCTGATATCCTGTTGCCAAACTCTGCTCGTTCCTGGACTCTGTATTTGCATCCTGATTCTGTACCTTATCTGTCTGTGTGTTAACGACCCGGCTAGCCGACCTCGAGAAATGGCCTTACTGTTAGAGGCAGTTCCCAGACCTGTTAGTGACACCCTTCCTCTCGGGTGTCACTCACGCTCTGACCTTCCTACTTTCAGCCTAGCTCCTCCCTCCTGGAGAGTCTAGGCCATAGGAAGGAACATACTTCTGGAGAAGTACTCAAAGTATACTGTTGCATCTAAACACTCACTTGTTCTCCCTGGTGTCCAGAGGTTAGTAGATATATCTGATTATCGGTGATACTGCAGATCACCAATAATCGGGTATATTCTGTATTCCTGGTGAGACTGCAGTTCACCGGTAATCAGACCCTCTCTGTGTTACACCGATCGTTACACTTATGCTTTTCTATTAACAATGGCTTTCTTCTTGCCACTCTATCATAAAGGCCAACTTTATACAGTGCATGACTAATAGTTGTCCTATGGACAGAGTCTCCCACCTGAGCTGTAGATCTCTGCAGCTCGTCCAGAGTCACCATGGGCCTCTTAACTGCATTTCAGATCAGCGCTCTCCTTGTTCGGCCTGTGAGTTTAGGTGGATGGCCTTGTCTTGGTATGTGTACAGTTGTGCCATACTCCTTCCATTTCTGAATGATCGCCTCAACAGTGCTCAGTGGGATGTTCAAGGCTTTGGAAATCTTTTTGTAGCCTAAGTCTGCTTTAAATTTCTCAATAACTTGATCCCTGACCTGTCTTGTGTACTCTTTGGAATTCACGGTGTTGTTGCTCCTAATATTCTCTTAGACAACCTCTGAGGCCCTCACAGAGCTGCTGTATTTGTACTGACATTAGATTGCACACAGGTGCACTCTATTTAGTCATTAGCACTCATCAGGCAATGTCTATAGGCAACTGACTGCACTCAGATCAAAGGGGGCCGAATAATTATGCACACACCACTTTGCAGTTATTTATTTGTAAAAAATGTTTGGAATCATGTATGATTTTCATTCCACTTCTCATGTGTACACCACTTTGTGTTGGTCTTTCATGTGGAATTCCAATAAAATTGATTCATGTTTGTGGCAGTAATATGACAAAATGTGGAAAACTTCAAGGGGGCCGAATACTTTTGCAACCCACTGTATGTAGCAGTTTTGGTGATGGCTAAATCTGGCACAAAATATGGGCAATTACATGTAATTTGGAAATTATGGTTCCTTATTGTGGTTACAAACTAAATTGATTATGATTTGTTTGTGAAATTTCACATTATGATTTTGCATTGTAATTGCAATTTACAATGCAAAATTACAATTGTGTGCCATTCGTGTTTATCACTAGCAAGCGGTTACACTGCTTGGCGCAGCTGAAAAGAGAAGTGAAAAGGACCTGTTGCTAGCTCTGCTGACAGGTAATTTATGCAGATGCTGCCAGCCTCTGCTTCCAAGCTCTACAAATTTTTGATTGAGGGGGCTCAAAAACGTTGCAGGTGGCGAGGATACTCAGTTTTCACTTTGGAACATGCAACAAACAAACATTCTACAGTGATGCACCTTGGCAGCAGTAAATATGCTGCCACCTATCAGTAAGTCAGCCAAAAGTATTTTCTTTATTGCTGGTGGTTTAAAAGGTATTTTATTGACAAGGTATAAAAATATCCTTTTTCTCCTAAATTTTCTCCTAGATGATATTTTTTAGCTTCTTTTTAAAATAACTTTTCAGCCCTTTGCAATTGAAAAGGTACCAAAAGGTAGGAGGAAAAAAAATGTTATTTTGCGTAGTTGCTCATTCCCTGGTGATTTAAAAGATATTTTATTGACACGGTATGAAAATATCACCTAGGAGAAAACTTGGGAGAAAAAGTTAATTGCATGTACTGTATTTATGTCTTTTTGGAATGCTAGGTGAGCAACTGTGTTTGCATCACTATAGAATATTTCTCAGAGAATCTTTATTTCTAGACATAAAAGCTATTGCCTTTAGATGTATGGATTTTACACCTTCCTCCCCTCTGCAGTGGAAAAAGATTAATGACACTCTGTAGTTAACACGTCATATAAGAACAGAAGCTACTCTTATAAATTCATCACATTATGGGGCACATGGGTAAATTCCATGGAAACACGCTATTCATCAGATGACCTTTTAAGGTCAGTAAGAGTGCATGCAACCTAAGTAATTATGTACATTTACCATGCCCCATGCAGAAAGCTTTGATTTATATGTAAAACGGTATGAGCTGGCAATAAATTATCTTGCTCTGATTAGTTCTAAGTGTGAGAACTCTGTGTTATTGTATCATTGCTCATTAGATAAAATGAGTTCAATAATAATTTTAATATTCCTACCTTTTTTTTAATTCATCTACCTAACACTTACTGTTCAGGATATTACTTTCATTTAATTATATTATTTCAAATAATTCCCTGAAACTACAACATACTTACTGAAACATAAGGTCCACGTGGCAGGGTCAGTAACACCAATCTGAAAACCATTCATACCTCTAGAGCAGTGCTGTCCAACAGGCGGCCCGCGGGCCGCATCCAGCCCCCCAGGCCTTCTGCTGCGGCCCCCCTACTGTGGCAGTGTTAACCCCCAAGTCCCCAGAGCTGAGGGGACTTTTTTTTTTCTTTTTAAAAGTTTCCCCCATTCATCGGCTATAATGTAATATTTATAGCCCCCCTCCGCTCCCCTCGTTCCCCCTTGCTGCTGCCGCCGCCTCACCTCTCAGATCGGCGGCGGGCAGGTGATAGGAAGGAACCAGCCACACCGGCGCACGGCAGCAACACGGGGGACTTTAAATGCTGGACGTGACCGATGATGTCACTTCCTGCATTTAAATTCGCCGCGCCGGTGTGGCTAGTTCTTTCCTATCATGGCTGGTTCTTTCCTATCTCCTGCCCGGGAACGAGGGGAGGGGAGCTGGAAATAGCCAATCTAAGGGGAATTTTGTGGGGGCATATGCACCCAATCTGCAGGCATTTTGTGGGGGCATCTGCAGCCAATCTGCGGGCATTTTGTGGGGACATATGCAGCCAATCTGCGGGTATTTTATGGGGACATATGCAGCCAATCTGCGGACATTTTGTGGGGACATATGCAGCCGATCTAAGGGCGTTTTATGGGGGCATCTGCAGCCAATCTGTGGGCATTTTGTGGGGATATATGCAGCAGATCTGCGGGCATTTTGTGAGGAAATATGCAGCCAATCTGCGGGCATTTTGTGGGGACATATGCAGCCAATCTGCGGGCATTTTGTGGGGACATATGCAGCCAATCTGCGGGCATTTTGTGGGGACATATGCAGCCAATCTGCGGGCATTTTGTGGGGACATATGCAGCCAATCTGCGGGTATTTTATGGGGACATATGCAGCCAATCTGCGGGCATTTTGTGGGGGCATCTGCAGCCAATCTGCGGGCATTTTGTGGGGACATCTGCAGCCAATCTAAGGGCGTTTTGTGGGGGCATCTGCAGCCAATCTGCGGGCATTTTGTGGGGGCATCTGCAGCCAATCTGCGGGCATTTTGTGGGGACATCTGCAGCCAATCTGCGGGCATTTTGTGGGGACATATGCAGCCAATCTGCGTTTATTTTATGGGGACATATGCAGCCAATCTGCGGGCATTTTGTGGGGGCATCTGCAGCCAATCTGCGGGCATTTTGTGGGGACATCTGCAGCCAATCTGCGGGCATTTTGTGGGGACATCTGCAGCCAATCTGCGGGCATTTTGTGGGGACATCTGCAGCCGATCTAAGGGCGTTTTGTGGGGGCATCTGCAGCCAATCTGCGGGCATTTTGTGGGGACATATGCAGCCAATCTGCGGGCATTTTGTGGGGACATATGCAGCCAATCTGCGGGCATTTTGTGGGGACATCTGCAGCCAATCTGCGGGCATTTTGTGGGGACATATGCAGCCAATCTGCAGGCATTTTGTGGGGACATATGCAGCCGATCTAAGGGCATTTTGTGGGGACATCTGCAGCCAATCTGCGGGCATTTTGTGGGGACATCTGCAGCCAATCTGTGGGCATTTTGTGGGGACATATGCAGCCAATCTGTGGGCATTTTGTGGGGACATATGCAGCCAATCTGCGGGCATTTTGTGGGGACATATGCAGCCGATCTAAGGGCGTTTTGTGGGGACATATGCAGCCGATCTGCGGGCATTGTGTGGGGACATCTGCAGCCAATCTGCGGGCATTTTGTGGGGACATATGCAGCCAATCTGCGGGCATTTCGTGGGGACATATGCAGCCAATCTGCGGGCATTTTGTGGGGACATCTGCAGCCAATCTGTGGGCATTTTGTGGGGACATATGCAGCCAATCTGTGGGCATTTTGCGGGGACATATGCAGCCAATCTGCGGGCATTTTGTGGGGACATATGCAGCCGATCTAAGGGCGTTTTGTGGGGACATATGCAGCCGATCTGCGGGCATTGTGTGGGGACATCTGCAGCCAATCTGAGGGCATTTTGTGGGGACATCTGCAGCCAATCTGACAGCATTTTGTGGGGACATCTGCATCCAATCTGAGTGCATTTTGTTGTGGCCTGGAAAAAAATCGGCCCTCTATGCCCGCAAAGTTGGACAGCACTGCTCTGGAGGGAGGAACACTTCAATCTTTTCTTTAGCAGATTAGAAGTTACATTTGATTTCAAAAATTAAATCTAAAAATGTATTAGAAAAGGAGACCCCTTGAGCGATATTATGTTGTTTTCTCATACATTGTGAGACTTAGTAAGTTGTATTATATGTGTGTGTTTTGGGTGGGGGAGGGGCTGTGGAGACTGTTTGCAAAAGCACCAAGAGAATGAGGCTCCATAGCATAGCGTTGCACTGTAGTGAGCTGTATAAAGCGTTTTGTTGCTCAGGGAAGTTGGATATTATGGTAAATCAGATTTCTACTAAAATCTGATCTAATGTTTTTTGAGATCTGTAGAGTACATGAGCCCTTCTTATGGACCTGTGCATGGAGTTGGGTGTAGGGAGCACATAAACAACATTTCATTTTAAAAGGTCGGTTGGAGGAAATGCATTGTGAAATATTTGATCTTTTGACCTAAAGTTAAACTATCCTTTATAGTCTCCAGCATGGCTTCTGTCTGGTTCAGCTTTATGGGTACAGCTGATTTCTATAGCCCAACTCTCTATGGCTGTACAGCATCCACAGTGCTGGCTGACACTTTCCAGCAGGTTGGACCCACTCTCTGTGATGCCCACCAATCTCCTGTTCTGCAGCCCGGGCCACTTTTGGGCATAGGCAAAACAAGCAAAGGTTCAGAACTGCAGGGTGTTGCACCACAGCGATATTTTAGCATACTGTGTGGAATTTTTATACACAGTTGTTAGTTCCATTAAGAAAGAGATGGATAATAACTGTAACACCTAAATGGGCACTGTTGAATAGCATAATAGCTTAACAATAATATGGATGGTGCTGTTAGGGTACTAATTAAGCTGTGAATTGTTTTGAACTTGGTTTGTTTTGATTGCTGCAACTCTCCTGGATTTCCAGGGCAATATCTAACTTGAAAAGTTCCACGCTGTTTAAACACTGCATAAACAAGCCAGGGGCGGTAATTCTGAGCCTGACTCAGGGTAGCCAACGGAAGCTCTATGCAGAGCATTGTGCGCAGCGGGCATTTCAATTCACCTCCCCCGGGATCCAGACGTCAGCAGCCATTCTTCTTCTGGTCCTCGGAGGCTCTGGATCCCTCTGGTGAGACAGCGATCTCACTACAGGGTTACAGCGCCACCCGGAGGACAGAGACAGAATTGCAGTGCTGAATCCCAGGGGGGTGAGTAAGTGCAAGGGCTGCCGCAGATCTCTCTGCGGTATGATTTTTTCCTGGTTTTAAGATCTAAACATGTGCGAAAAAAATTGCACTGCTTTTAGACCCTAAAATCTGGAAATAATCATACTGCCAGGGAGGTTAAAACAAACAAAAATTAATTAAATGACACTGAAGCGAGAAAACAATTATGATATAATGAATTGTATGTGTGGTACAGATAATTAATAGAACATTAGTAACAAAGAAAATAGTCTCATATTTTTTATTTTCAGTTATATAGCTTTTTTTTTAACCATTGCATCATTCTCTAATATTTGCAGTTTACAAACCACACTCGCCCTCTGTATTTTAAATGATGAAAAAGAGCAGAGCTAATGACCCTTTAAATTCTTCCTGTACTGGAAACAATATGAGACGCCTATCTGTGCTAGTAATGTTCTATTTCTTAGCTGTACTACATATACAAATCATTATTTCATAAGTGTATTTTATATTCAGATTCCCTTTAAAAACAAAGGTTTCAGACAAATTGACTTTGGTTAAAATATTAATTTCAATTTAGTTGGGAAGGTTGTTCTTTTTAGGGCACAAGTGTGGCCGTGCAAGTGTGGCCGTGCACTGTATCACTGGGTCACTAAACTAGCACTGACATCATTTTCCACTGAGATCTGATTGAAATTAAATAGTGCAAGGCATCAAAATAGTTATTTCCAATCAGTTTCCTATCAAAGATATATCAATCATTTGTTGGATCAAATAATGTAAGGCCAGCAATAGGTTTATGTTTAAAGGGACTCCGAGCAGTGCAGAAACTATGGAAAGATGCATATCATTGTAAAGCTCTCTTTCTCCTCTTTCCAATGATATATAAACCGCCGCCCTACGCCTTTTAGTTTTCGCTATTTTCGCGATTGAAATTGCAGCTGCTGTGATTTCAATCGCGAAAATAGAGAAAACGAAAAGGCGTAGGGCGACGATATAGGTGTCGCCAGAAAGAGGAGAAAGAGAGCTTTAAAATGATATCCATCTTTCCATAGTTACATTGTATTACACAGGGCGACTTTTTCCTAAAGTCAGCAGCTCCATTCTGCTGAATGGAGCTGCTGACACTGGGGAAAGTGTCGTCCTGTGTAATACAAGTAACTATGGAAAGATGGATATCATTTTAAAGCTCTCTTTCTCCTCTTTCCAATGATATATAAACCGCCGCCCTACGCCTTTTAGTTTTCTCAATTTTCGCGATTGAAATCGCGGCCGCTGCAATTTCAATCGCGAAAATAGGGAAAACTAAAAGGCATAGGGTGGTGGTTTACATATCATTGGAAAGAGGAGAAAGAGAGCTTTACAATGATATGCATCTTTCCATAGTTTCTGCACTGCTCGGAGCCCCTTTAAGGGTAATGGTGGATGAGGCTTGATGTCCAAATTGAACAAAAAGGCCAGTGTCTAAATCTAATGGCGTATAAAACTAATAGAGTAAGCTGAAATAAAACCCATAAGCAACTTCCTATAGTTGGTAGCGCCTATATTTCCATCATCATACATTCACTTTAAAATAATCCTGACATTAGGAAAGTTAAAGTTGACATTGCTAAACTTAAAAAATATGTCTTGCCTGGCTGTTGCATCTGTCCTTTGCCTTTTAGAATGTATAGGCCCAAAAAGAATATGCAAATCACCTATCCAGTCTCACTCCTCTGACTGCATGCATTTTGCACATATGACAGCTGAGTAGAGCTGGATCATCCACAAGGCAATTCTAGGCAGTTGCCTAGGGCCTGGAGAGAGTCTAGGGGTCTGGTGGCTGCTAGCCCCCACAACATCTTA
Organism: Hyperolius riggenbachi; assembly: GCF_040937935.1. NCBI lineage: Eukaryota > Metazoa > Chordata > Amphibia > Anura > Hyperoliidae > Hyperolius > Hyperolius riggenbachi. The sequence goes on from NC_090650.1 coordinate 231,394,100, forward strand.
CAAAAAAAAGCCAGGTGACCATCAGCACTGAGCTAAAACTGCTATCTTGCTCAAGGCTCCATGTTAACTTAACCCTTTTCTACAGCTGTGGTCAAGAAATCAGCATCAGGGAATTGACTTTTCAAACAAATAAAAATGACAATGACAGTGTTTGTATTTCTCAATTTAGGTTTACTTTAAAATGTTTAAACATGTTTTAAATAATAAAGACAATTATTTCACAATAGTGTTACTTTTAAAACATTGCCTAGAGTTCTTTATCAAAGTCCAATTTAAGTGCCATACTTTCTGGGACAAATTGCCCTTTACTGAAGTTAAATTTAAACAGAAGCATAAAATTAAGAATAGTATCAACTCCCTATATTATTTAGTAGTAGTTTCACTGACATAAATATTAATAGTTTGAAATGTATATTACTAGCAGTCCTAGTAGTACTTCGAATACATTATATTTGAAAACTCTCCGATTTTATACTTGTTAAATTTAATGACTGTATTTTATTGCTTTCTATCTCTTTTTCCTTATGTCAAGTGTCATGCTCACCTTCTGTGTATATCATACAGCTGGCCATTTATCTACTGGCACAAGATCACGGCCTTTCAGTTCTGGCTTAGAAAAGTCAATTTCAAAGCACAGGTTGAGGATATTTTCTTTGCTTCTGTGAAATTGTTCATTGCAATCTGTGCATAGCGAGCTACCAGCTGGTTATTCTTTCTGCTCTGGTTAAAGCCTTCCAAGACTTTTTAATACATTTTTCTTGGACATACAGCTTTTCTCTGAAAGACTGAGAATGTCTAAACAAGTCCATAAAGAACACAGCAGTCTTGGAGCCAAAACATTCAACATCCTAGGCAGACATATTATGCCACATTCATCCTCTCAGAACCCTTGCAGATACTATGATGTAAATAATGTCTTTAAAGCTTGTTTTACCTTTCAGCTGGCTGAAGATGAAAAAGATAAATAGTATACAGAGCATGCAAGAACTAACCTAAGAGAATGCGGTTGTGAAGCACTCAAAAGAGCAGCTCTGATTATTTAATAGTGCAGTGCTTTAATTTGAACTGTCTGTTGTAACAGGAGCTTTAACGATCACCTGCACCATGCTTGCTCTGTGATAATTGCTTATGAGGCTGGATTCACAGTGGTCAGTTGCATAACGCACATGTTAAATGTGTGTGAACTGCAATCGAGACTCGGCATAGACTTTAATGCAAAGCCGGCATGCAGCGAGTTAGACTAACGTGATCCGTTACAAAGTAGTACTTTAGACAGCCCCATAGTACTGCATGGGCAGTGAGTCAACATGCAGAATTATTCTGCAATGCCACTGAGCGCTGTGAACTGAGCCTGTGGAGGCGTGGTCAATGAGATACAATTTGTTCCGAGTTTAGACAGGATTATGCAAATGCCGTTGGCAAATTTATGCAGCTTAATAAGGGACAATCAAATGTCACCTTGCCGTGATTCGATAGGTCCATTTCATACAAAATTTTCATAGACCTGTATGAACTTGGAACGATTTGCATCTCATTAACCATTTCTACTCATGAGTAGAGATGGCTCGAACCTCTGATTTTCGATTCACGAACCGCAAACGCGAATTTCCGCAAAAGTTCGGTTTGTGTGAACCGCAATAGACTGAAATGGGGAGGCGAACTTGGAAAACTAGAAACATTTATGTTGGCCACAAAAGTGATGGAAAAGATGGTTCAAGGGGTCTAACATCTGAGTTGTTGCATGGATGAGAGGGATAGAGGCCAAAAGTCCCGGGGAAAAATCTGAATTTGACGCACAGCTGCGTTTTAAGGGCAGAAATCACATTGAATGCTAAATTGCAGGCCTAAAGTGCTTTAAAACATCTTGCTTGTGTATACATCAATCAGGGAGTGTAATTAGAGTACTGCTTCACACTGACACACCAAAATCACTGTGTAACGCACCGCAATCAGCTTTTTGTATAGTGACAAGCGTGCTGGACTGGTGCGCACCATGGCGAGATTGCTCTTCCTCAGTGATATCAGGTAATGTCTGACCACCTTATCAACTTTCAATGTTTTTTTCTCTACCATTGTTAAAGCTTACATCTATTTTTTTTAATTAATTTTTCTGCTTGCTGTTCAGTACCTTCAACGAGAATCTATTATGGAGGGCAAGTCTGCCATTGTGACCACGGGTAATGGACAGGGAATCATGGTTCGATTCCGGTCCGGAGTGGGAGTCTGAGAAACGGCTACCACCACACATCCAAGTAAGGACTCATTTGCTGTATAAGTAATGTACCAGCCCTGATCGTGCTTTGCAGACCAGGCATCTGTGGTCAGATGAACCCTTGACCCAGTGCAAGACGAACCAAATCGAAAGCATTTGCCAAGATTTATGGAGGGAAAGTCTGCCATTCATTCAACTGTGTGAAACTTTCGATGATACTTTCTCAGTAGCATGGTGACCACGGGTAATGGCCGGGAATCTTGGTTCTATTCCAGTCCGGAGTTAGAGCCTAAGAAACGGCTACCACCACCACACATCCAAGGAAGGCAGCAGGCACGCTGTGGGCAAAGGAGCAGGAATGGCTACCACACATCCAAGGAAGGAAGCAGGCATGGCATGAAAGTCCCGAGGTAGTGACCAAAAATAACAATACAGGAAGACTTTCGAGGCCCTGCTGTATATGAGACGAATCAACTTTAAATCCTTTAACGAGAATTTGTTATAGAGGTCAAGTCTGCCATCAAGTGAAAGGTATGCACTGACTGCCAGGTATAATACAATGTGCAGTCACAGATGCAGTGAAAGGTATGCAGTGACTACAAACAGTTGTTTGTGTAGTGACGGCCGTGCTGGACTGGTGCGCACCATGACTAGAGGGCAGGTGATGGCGGCTTTCCAGCCGATATGGTCGCCGGGCTGAGGTAGCTGAATGACAGAACAGTGACTGTCCAGCTGATTAAATTTGGTCTGTCCACAATGAAGCAACGACCTTATTATCTTTGGTGTGCCACCCCCGAGACACTCATATAGCCGGGGGTCATTGCTTCATTGTGATATGCAAGCCCCTTCACCGCAGCAAGGTAACGATCACAAAAGGGGCATTGACACATGTACTTGCCTTTTGTTTTGTTGTTGCAGCCAGAAAAATTAGGCAGGCATGTACACGCACCAGAAAAATTTAAGCTTAAAAATTCAGGAATCCGCCTGGAGTCCTGGACCCTGTTGGTGGTGGCGGAGGAGGCAGTCAAGTTGCCTGCAGGCAGAGATTCTGTGTGGGGAGCGACTTAGTCATGGGGCAGGCAGTCACACGGCATGCAGACAGAGATGCTGTGTGCAGGACTGACTTAATTTTAGGGCAGGCAGTAGTCCTCCAGGATCCATGCCTCATTCATTGTGATAAAGGTGAGGTACTGAACACTTTTTTGACTTGGGCAACTTCTCTTCTCAGTGACAATGTCTCCAGCTGCGCTGAAGGTCCTTTCTGACAGGACGCATGAGGCAGGGTAAGACAGAAGTTGGATGGCAAATTGGGACAGCTCTGGCCACAGGTCAAGTCTGCGCACCCTGTAGTCCAAGGGTTTAACGCTGCTCACAGTGTCTACATCCACACTTAAGGTAGTCGAGGCCTTGTTGGAGGGTGGATCCGGAAGCGCTAAGGCAAGGCGTTGGACTAAAGAATGTCCGCATGTCCGACATCACCATGAGATCGCTGGAGCATCCTGTCCTTGCCTGTGTGGACATGGGAGAAGGATTACTGGCAGTGGTACCTTTATTCAGTTGTGCTGTGACCCTTAAACGCATTGTAAAGCATAGTTGCCAGCTTGTTCTGCAAGTGCTGCATCCTTTCTGCCTTCTGGTGATTTGGAAACATCTCCGCCACTTTGTGCCTATACCAAGGGTCTAGTAGCGTGGCCACCCAGTACAGCTCATTCCCCTTGAGTTTTTTTATACGGGGGTCCCTCAACAGGCTGAACAGCATGAAAGACGCCATATGCACAAAGTCAGATGCAGACGTACTATCCATCTCCTCTTGCTCTTCCTCAGTGATGTCAGCTAAGTTCTCCTTCTCTCCTCAGCCACGAACAATACCACGGGAAAGTTGAGCAGCACAAGCCCCCTGCGACACCTGCTGCAGTTCTTCCTCTGCCTCATCCTCCTCCTCCAAAACAACACCTTCCTCATCATCTGACTCCTCTTCTCCACAGGACTCTTCCTTCTCCTCCCCCCTCTGTACTGCCGCAGGTGTTGAGGAATCATCTGCTTCTGCTGAGAATCGATCCTACAATTCTTCCTCCTGTTTCTGTTCCTGTTCACGCTCCTCCACAGCTTGATCCACCACTCTACGCATAGCACGCTCCAGGAAGAAGGCATATGGGATCAAGTCACTGATGGCGCCTTCACTGCGACTCACCAGATGTGTCACCTCCTCAAACAGCCGCATGAGCCTGCAGGCATTTCGCATGAGTGTCCAGTACTTTGGCCAGAACATCCCCATCTCCCCAGAGTGTGTGTCCACAGCTGGGGCTGTGTAGCTGGAGAGGAGATCACAGCACCAGTAGAGTTGAACTGCCACTCAGCCAAGGAGGAAGAGGAGGACGACAGCGAAGAGAATGTAGCAGGAGGAGTAGGAGGAGAAGGAGAGGAGGTGGCAGCAGGCCTGCCTGCAAGCTGTGGAGGTGTCACAACTAGGTCCGCTGCACAGCCACGTACTCCCTGCTTGCCAGTGGTCACCAGGTTGTCCCAATGGGTTGTGTAAGTAATGTACCTGCCCTGACTGTGCTTGGCAGACCAGGCATCCGTGGTCAGATGGACCCTTGACCCAATGCTACGTGCCAGAGATGACACCACTTGCCTTTTAACTTCACAGTACAGTTTGGGTATCGCCTTTTTGGAGAAATAATTAAGTCAGAGTCCACCAGCTGGTATGGTAACAGCTGGCGAGCTAACAGTTCCACCAAGCCAGCTGTGAGATTTCGGGCAAGGGGGTGACTGGCAGACATTGGCTTCTTCCGTTCAAAGATTTCCCTCACTGACACCTGGTTGGTGCTGTGGGCAGAGGAGCAGGAACCGCTCAAGGTTAGAGGTGGTGCGGAGGAGGGAGGCTGTGATTGTGAAGGTGCAAGGGAGAAAGCGGCTGAAGATGAGAAGGAGGGTGGCTTTGCTTTTGTGTGCTGCTTTTCCTCAGGTGGTCTTCCCATAGCAGTATGTGCCTTTTTTGCATGTGCCTTCGTAAGGCAGTTGTCCCTACATGGGTGTTGGCCTTTCCCTTTGGTGGCAGAGAGTACAGATTGCATTGCTCTGATCTTTGGCATACACACTAAAAAGTTTCCACACCGCTGAGCAACCCTGGGGTGTGGGCACTATGGTGGCATCAGCAGCTGACGTTGAAGGGCATGTTGGCTGGCTGTCCATAGGTGGCAATACATGGCTACAATGTGCCTGCTGAGTCCTAACTGTGATGTAGAGGGTCAAATTTGACCCTAATGATGCACTATGGGGGCGAATCGGACTTCCGGAAAAGTTTGCGATTCTCTACGATCGCGAACCCCGGAAGTTCGCCGGTGAACCGTTCGGGCTATCTCTAGTCAGATATACAATTTTTTTTATTATCATGCTTATAAAACATACATATTAGTCAGCACGGTACAAAAAATTAATATGCATAAGCGGTATAGATTACAAAGCTGAATTTTCATAAGAACATGACCCTTAAGCAGAATGCTGCCTGTAAGGAAAACTTATTGTTTTGCCTTTCAAATCTGGTTGCCATCTGTATTATAAAAGATCAACCTTTATTATAAAAGAACAATCTGCAGGATGGCTGCATATTTATATTACTGAGCACAGAACTTACTTGTCAGATGTGTTTCTGCTTCCTTGGAAACAACACCTTTTTTTTTCTAGCCTGTTATATATCTCAGGTCAAATCTGAGTCAGTTTCTTGCATGTTTATGGAAGTGCGTAGTGTGCAGATTGTAATGATTCTCACATGACCAGATGAAATGTGGACCAAGAGAATTCTGTATCTTTGCTGAATGCGTCAAAGCTGAATTACAGGCTTGAAAGAAAAAGAATGCAAGATTTAACCTCTTGAGGACTGCTGTGTTCAACCCCCCCTAAAGACCAGGCACATTTTCATTAAATTGGCCACTGCAGCTTTAAGGCCAAGCTGCATGACCACAAAACACAGCACACAAGTGATTCCTCCCCCCTTTTCTCCCCACTAATCAAGCTCTCTGTTGGTGGGGTTTGATCGCCCCCCAGTGTTTGTTTATTTATTTTGGTTTGTTTATTTGCGGTTTTTTCAAATAAAAATGTTTTTTCCCCCCGTTGTATACTCCCCTCCCTCCCCAGCCGGCCAATCCCTGTGATCAGCTGTCATAGGCTTCAGCCTATGACAGCCAATCACCTCTGTGGCTCAGAAGGGGACAGCCGTGTGACACGGCTGTCCCCAGTACAGCGCTGCTGCTGATCGCATGCGCTGTACGGGTAATTAGACGACGATTACGCTGTCTAGCAGCAATAGCCGCTCGGAGACTGAAGAGGGGGAGGAGCTCCGCCCTCCGAGAATGAAATGCGCGCACAGCGTGCGTGCGATCTCATTCAAAACAGAGCCCCTGGACTTTACGGCAATCGGCGTTAGGCGGTCCTGGGGCTGCCGCCGCGTCCACGCCCATTGGCGTGACGCGGCCGGCACAAGGTTAAGATATATTTGGAAGGTAACAGATTTTCATGCCTTTCCTCAGTAACCTACTTTGTTTGCAGAAAATGTGTTCAACCGTATGGCTATTCAGGAGCATGGCACAGATGAAAGACTGTATTTATCGTGTAGGAGATGCATCTCTCATGCTGGTACAAAGATTTAGTGATATACAGAAGAGGAGCCTAGTTATTCATGGGATGAAGTCAGGGGGTAGCTAGAAACCATGGGACCCTATAGCAACATTTTGGTTGGCTCCCCAAAAAAAATTATACGGCACCTTTGTGCCCCTCCCACACACACCAGCACCAAAGGTGTTTCCCAGAATTAGATAACACCCACTACAGGTAGAGAGAGGTACCTCCGAGCATTAGATAGGACTCCAGTATAGGTAGTCAGAAGTGCCCCTCACTAAAGGTAGTCAGAGGTAGTGTCAGTTAACTCCTCAGTATGGGTAGTCAGAGAGTCCTCTAGTAATAGCCCCCCATTATAGATAGCCAGAGTGTCTCCAGTATTAGGTAGTCCCGACTCTCTTTTATTCTGCTCACATAACTCTGCACTTCAGAAGACCCACTGCAGACCCTCGTATTGCCGTTGACCATTGCCACTAGGCCCCCCCTTGGCTACAGGCCCCATAGTGGCTGCTATGACTGCTATGGTGATGTCTACGCCACTAAAGTGCTTGTAACCAAATGGTATGGCGGAAATAATTAAACTTTATTAGTTATGCATTTTGCCAGTCAAGGCTAGCTATCTTCTGCAGGTTAAAAGTTTAAAAATGTGCAATCCTGGTAACAACAAACTAAAGATGGCCCCACACTATACAATAAAATGTGTTTTTATGGCAATTAATTAAAATGATAGGTTGTAAAAAAAAATAGAAAACCTTTTTTCTTATATGTTTGAGAAATCTAATCGAATTTCACATTTTTTTAAATAAATTGATTGGAAGTGGTGTTTTTTCTGATCAGTGTTTATGAAAATTGAATTTTGATTGATTGTCAATTTCGTAATGTATAGACCCCAAAACATTTTCAGAGATTTCAATCATTTTTTTTCTTAATTAGATAACAATTGAACACACCTAGAGGTGAGCGTAATGACTTAATTACGATTTCGCAAAATTTCGCGTTATTAGTGTAAGTACGATTACGGCCGTAAGTACATAATCGTAATGAAGAAGGATTTCGCGAAATTCCGCGTAAGCGTAATTTTTGCGTAGCTTTCGCATTACAGTGGGTATCGCGAAATTATGTTTGCCTTGCATGCAACCGTTTGTAAGCGTAGTTACATAACGTAATTTCGCGATAGTTCATATTACTGTAAGCGTTAATTTTCGCTTAGTTTTCGCGTATTTCAGCAATGACTGAAATAAAGCAAAATGCTAGAAAAGGCAAAGAAATGGTGTATATGAGTTCTGCAATGTACGCTCTCTCACTCCTTCTCCTACAGAAACAACAACCCACAAAGTGAAACTAACATGGCTGCCAGATTATATACTAGGAGGGTGGGTCAAACTACAATTGGTTGTTTAGGATGTATCTCAAAAGAAGCCTGTAATATGATTGGACAATCTCCAATACCCAGACACTTTCCTGTGTCTAGTAATTACTATTATAAACGAAATTACTTTCATTTTCAAAATTAAAATGTATATCTTTTTATAGCTAACAAGTAATTACAAAATTCATGAAATTACGAAGAAATGCGAAATTACGTTATGGTTTAACGTGAAATTACGGTATAGTTGTATGTGAAATTACGTTATGAACGAACCGCAAAATTATGCTTACAGTATTATCAATTACGATTTTAATGGCAATTATGCTACCATAATTTTGCGCCGTAATAGCAAATTTCGCATGCGTAATTATAGTAACGCGAAATTTCGAAAATTTCGGCTCAACCCTGAACACACCTTTCTGGTATATTGGTCAGGTTTTTTCAAATGTTACAATCAATCAGAAAAATTTACTTAATTCTTGAATTGAAAATAAATTTAAAAAACTGTATAGTGCGTGGCCACCTTCATACAGTCATACAGTTTTAACATGTATATTTATCTCTTATGTTTCTAACTGGGGACAGAGGCTAACAATCTCATTCTTATTGGCTCAACATTAAGACTGCTTTTACACTTGGTGCACCTGAGAAGTCGTGTTACAGCCGCAGTGCTCCAAAATCAGCGAGGCTTACTTTCCATAGAAAGTTAGTGATGGTCAAGTAGATGCAAATAACTTTGAGTTGATGCAAATGTATGCAATTTTATGTATGCAGCTTGAAAATGAACCAATCACATCCTGCTGAGGTAAAATTCGATTGGTTCATTTTCGAGCTGCATAAATTTGCATAAAAATGTGTGCACATTTGCATCAACTCGAAGTTATTTGCATCTACTTGGCCATCACTATTGAAAGCATGCCTCACCTCCGGGATATATACGCAAGTCAACTGGTAATGCACTGCATGCCAGCCAGTCCTCAGTAGCCTCCTCAGCATCCTCCACAGCTTCTCATGTTGTGCAGTGACAGCCCTTGATCTGTGAGACCTTTCCTGCAACCAAGGTTCTGCTTCCCACCAACAGGCATATTCGCTAGCTGAACAGGATGCTCGCCCATGCTATGTGTTTCCTGCAATACTACATTGTGGAGGAGAGGACGGTTATGTGGGAGCTGATGCAGTATAGGATTCATGAATGGCGGATCTCCAGCCACCGCTATTTCTCCACTACGGCTATTATAGACACTGTGAGCAGAGATTAACCCTTGGACTACTGGGTGTGCAGGCTTGACCTGTGGCAAGAGCTGTCCAAATTTGCCATCCATCTTCTGTCTTGCCCTGCCTCAAGCGTCCTGTCAGAAAGGACCTTCAGCGCAGCTGGAGGCCTTGTCACTGAGAAGAGAAGTCGCCTAAGTCACATCCCGGAGGGCTACTGCCCGGCCGAAGACTAAGTCAGTCCCCACACACAGCATCTCTGCCTGCACGCCGTGCGACTGGCTGCCTGCCCCAAAACCAAGTCGCTCCCCACACAGCATCTCTGCCCGCAGGCCCCTTGACTGCCTTCTCCGCCACCACCAACAGGGTCCAGGACTCCACGCAGATTCCTGAATTTTTTAGGCCATTGCTAGCAGCGGCCGCTATAATAATTTTTCTGGTGCGTGTACATGCCTGCGTAATTTTTCTGGCTGCACTGCGGCTGCAACAACAAAACAAATGGCATGTACATGTGCCCATTCCCCTTCATGATCATTACCTTGCCGTGATGAATGGGCTTGCGTATCTCAATGAATCAATGACCGCCGGCTATATGAGTGTCTCGGGGGGTAGCACACCAAAGATAATAAGGTCGTTGCTTCATTGTGGACAGACCAAATTTGATCAGCTGGAAAGTCACTGTTCTGTCATTCAGCTACCTCAGCCCGGCGACCATATGGGCTGGAAAGCCGCCATCACCTGCACTCTCATCATGGTGCGCACCAGTCCAGCACAGCAGTCACTACACAAACAGCTGTTTGCAGTCACTGCATACCTTTCACTGCATCTTTGACTGCACATTGTATTATACCTGGCAGTCAGTGCATACCTTTCACTTGAATGGATGGCAGGCTTGCCCTCCATAACAGATTCTCGTTAAAGGATTTAAAGTTGATTCATCTCATATACAGCAGGGCTTCTAAAGTGCTCCTGTATTGTTATTTTTGGTCACTACCTTGGGACGTGCATGCCATGCCTGCTGCCTTCCTTGGATGTGTGGTGGTAGCAGTTTCTCAGGCTCCAACTCTGGACAGGAATCGAACCCTGATTCCCCGGCCATTACCCGTGGTAACAATGGCAGACTTGCCCTCCATAACAGATTCTCGTTAAAGGATTTAAAGTTGATTCATCTCATATACAGCAGGGCCTCGAAAGTGCTCCTGTATTGTTATTTTTGGTCACTACCTCGGGACTTGCATGCCATGCCTGCTGCCTTCCTTGAATGTGTGGTAACCGTTCCTGCTCTTTTGCCCACAGCGTGTCTGCTGCCTTCCTTGGATGTGTGGTGGTGGTAGCCGTTTCTTAGGCTCCCACTCCGGACCGGAATCGAACCAGGATTCCTCGGCCATTACCTGTGGTCACTCGCAATGGCAGACCTGCCCTCCATAAAAGATTCTCGATGCAGGTACTAAACAGCAAACAGAACAAGTATCTAAAAAAATAGATGTAAGCTTTAATAATGGTAGAGAAAGAACCATCGAAAGTTGATAAGGCAGTCCGACATTGCCTGACATCACTGAGTGAGGAACAATCACTAGGTCCTAAGACCAGCCCTATAGGTATGATTGATTAAGCAATAAGCTCAACATAAAAATAGGTAAAAGATTGCTGGATGATATGTGTTGTCACCAGCACAACTGCAGACGTGAGCGTATATGCTACTACAGCCTCAATGTGCAGGTTGAGTACAATGGTAAAATGGAGGTCTTTGCTTATCCCCCACACTTGCAAAGTGTGGTGCAGCTATTCCATTTAATTGTAATAGTCTGTAGTTGTAGCTTGTGGGGAGTCGTACCGGCTGCCCTGGTTTGCCCTTAGGCCGTATCTCCCAGGGAGCCCTGAGTCTAGTACCTACTCAGCCCACAGTAAGGAGGAACATATATATACAGTGAGAGTGCCTATATACAAAGTGCTAGATATATGAGTCTCAACATGTTTCACCTAAACGGCTTTATCACAGAGTGCTATACATATATACAATGCTAGTGCCACCCACACCACCACAATGTCCCCCCGCAAAAAGCCCCTGTTAGAGCTGATGCACCGAGTATGGTGCAGATTTAAATACTGAAGGTACAACATGTACACGCCCTTGGGTGTGTCCTCATGTGTTATGCATACCTGTTTGCAGGGTCCCCTAGAATTCTATATGTCCACCAAAGCGTAGCACTTGAAACAAAAAGAAAAACCGAGAGCCCAATATAGTGCAGTAAGTCTAACAATTGTTGGCGAAATAATTAACAGATGTGGATATACTCACAAACACGGGTTACCACATAGGCAACCACTTGAACTGCAGGTGGGGAGTATTAGAACCTGACCCCACTCAGGTTTAAGAAGTCGCTCTCTGTAGATAGAAAGAAGGGGACAGTCCCCTCCACCCAAGGTGGACTATATACTGTGCAAATTTGGACAGAGGCGCCAGGCAGGTTAAAATGATCTAAAAACAACTAAAAAGGAGGAGTACAGGTGGACTTACCTCCTGAAATGATGGACAATCAAGATTGTTCAAATCGCAAATAACAATTTATTTTGGCACTCCGCAACGCGTTTTGCAGGTATAACCCGCTTCATCAGGCAAGGAGTGCAAGCTCAAAAAGGTCCAATAGTGGCAATGCGCCTCTGCCCTGCACGCTGTATGGTCGCACATCGCCTGATCAGAGCGTGTGTTGAGACCAAGTACTTCCGGGTAAGCGGGGAATCACTTCCGCATAAGGCGTTACCATGGCAACCAGGCCGCCGTTCACATCAGACAACACGGCGGCCATTATGTGTACATGTTGCCATGGAGACCCTGCCTACATCCGAATGCATGCGGACCGCCGTCTCACCGCCACCGCTTGCCCCACAGGCATACACTGCACTCTCCGGGCTCAGCCGTGGCCCACTCAGTGCGCCATCCAATTGTGCGGGGCACCGCCTCCGCAGCCATTTGCTGCCCTGTAGACATATGCTGGACTTATCCAGGCAGGGCGATAGGCCAGTCAGTGCGTATATGTTTCCATGGGAACAGTAAAGCCACCTTAGCGCGTACATACGGAGGCTCACCGTCACAAAGGTACAGTAGTCTCATAGACATGTACTGCTATTTATGCCCCCACTATTTGTTCTTTCTTTTTATCAGTGACTCATTGCCAATCTCCCTCATTATGCGACAGATCCCCTCATACCAGTCGCCTGCCCATTGTGAACTAGGGCAAAATAAGGCTAATGTACCGTATTATATATGCATCTACCAGGTGGGCACAGATCCATCAATCTGTGTGTGCCCGCCTTCCATGGCATGTCTCATGGGGGCCAATCAATAATGAGGCCCGATCCAGTTCAAGGGGACACATATCTGGGCTTGGTGTGGCCGACAGTGAGGTGGAGATAAGCTACCGGGGGCAGGTGCAGTGGACAGCTAGAAACAGATAGGGGTCAGGAGGGACCACAGGTGCACAGTTGTATCATGCGTGTTGATTGTGCGTGCTGGCTTAGATCAACACTGTATTTTAAATTCATAGAAAACATGCTAGATTGAAGTCCTCATTCAGGCCATTGGGGGCAATCGTGTCCAGTCGGTAAATCCATTGCGACTCTATCTGCGTGAGTTTTTTATCGAAATTCCCTCCTCTAATGTTTTTTTCCCACTGTTGAATTCCCCAAAATACAATATCATATCTCGTTCGGGGATGCACCTGGTTCATGTGACGTGCCAACGATGTGTCATTTCTGTGTGTAATGTCACCAATGTGTTCAAGGACACGTTCTTTAAGGGCTCTAGTGGTTTTTCCCACGTACATCATATCGCATTTGCATTTCGCAGCGTATACAACTCCCTTAGTGTCACATGTAATAAATGAACGGATCTCAAAAGATCTCCCATTATTAGGAGATACAAATTGTTTGGTGGTTGGCATATATCTGCAGGCCTTACATCTCCCACAATGGAACGATCCATGTGGTTTAGTTGGTAACCAAGTCTTCAGTGGTGTCTGAATCCTAGAGAAGGTGCTATGGACCAAGATGTCCCTTAGGTTGTTTGCCCTTCTATATGTTACAGATGGATTTGAGGGGAGTATACTGGCCAGGTCCTTGTCCTTCTTTAATATAGGCCAGTAATGTTTGACAATCTCAAATACTGTGTGTGATTGCTCAGTATATGTAGCCACTAGTCTTGGTGGTGTACGTTTAGTACAAGTCAATGCTCTGTCATTCTGTTTTTTGGGGGGTCTTTCTGATGTATCTTTCAGGGTTTCCTCTCTCGGGGTCTTTTTTGCTCGTACATATGCTTTCTGAATCACTTCCTCGGGGAATCCCCTCTGACTAAACCTCGAAGTGAGCATTCTACATTCATTTTCAAATGCCTGCTCACTAGAACAGTTCCTGCGAGCTCGCAGGAACTGTCCAATCGGTATACTTTTCCGCAAGGACCTAGGATGTGAACTATCCCATTTAAGAAGGGAATTCGTGGCCGTGGGTTTGCGGAATATCTGGGTTTCCAGTTTCCCATCATCAGTTTTTGAGATAGTCAGATCAAGGAAGTTAATTGATCTTTCGTTTACTTCATATGTAAATCTCATGCCGATGTTATTGGCATTCAACATAGTCACAAAATCTTCAAATAGATTGCGTGTGCCCTCCCATAAAATGATGATGTCATCGATAAAACGACCCCAAAATATTATGTGAGCCGTATAAAATTGCAGATCTTCTGAAAAGACATATTGGTCTTCCCACCAGCCCAGGAACAGATTTGCATACGAGGGCGCGCACGCCGTCCCCATCGCACTGCCCCTGAGCTGGTGGTAGGTTTTGCCACCAAACCAGAAGATATTATGTGTCAATATAAAATCCAACAACTTAATCAGAGTATTATTGTGTTCAGTGAGGTGGTTTCCCCGCGTAGACAGAAAATACTGTACTGCCTTGATACCTAGATCATGCTGAATGTTGCTGTACAAGGCCTCAACATCGATACTGGCCAGTGGGGTGTTGGGTGCAACTGAGATGTCATGGAGTTGTCTAAGTACATCTTTTGTATCTTGTAAATAAGAGGGTAACGCCTCAACAAACGGTCGTAGGAATCTATCCACATACTGGCTCACTTGGTCGGTAAGACTCTCCCGGCCAGACACTATAGGTCTGCCCGGGGGTGGGGATCTTTCTTTATGAATCTTGGGAAGCGCATAAAACACAGCCATCACTGGGTGTTCAGTGGATTTTTTGAGTCTCTCATAATCCTCTCTGTCAAGGCCGCCATTCTCTAGGCTAGATTTTAACAGATTTTGGAGTTCGGCTTGGTGTGTTGTCAGAGGATTACTCGGGAGTTTGACATATTGCTGTTCATCATTCAGGAGTACTAGGCACATTTGCTCATACATTCCTCTATCCATCACTACCACATTCCCCCCCTTGTCTGCAGGTTTGATGACAAGCTGTTCATTCTTTCTAAGTTGGTCAAGGGCGGCTCTTTCTTCCCTGCTCAGATTATCCTGTGTAGGGGTATGGAATGTTTCCTTTTCTAATTTTCTGAGTGCTCTCGTGACCATTTCTACAAAAGTACTGATTTGGGGGTACTGTGTGAGTGATGGGCAGAATGTGCTTTTTTTCTTTTCTCCACTTGGTGGTGCCATTTCACCTATCCCTTCTATATTTTCTCTCAACAATTCCTCCAACGCCGCGACAGCCTCTTTTTCTGATTTCTGTGTCTTTCTATCTTTGGCTTCTTTCGATTCATACATTTTAATTAGGGCTAGCTTACGGGCAAACAAATTAACATCCTTCACCCATTCAAATGCATTGTACCTGGTGGTTGGCACATATGACAGGCCTTTGGACAAAAGTGAATTTTGTGCGGGGGACAGAACTGTGGTGGATAAATTTATCACCCGCATGACATTAGTGTCTATGCACTCAGTATTTCTGGGGACTACCACTGATGATGTGTTTTCCCTCTTTTCTGTCCGGTGTATCCCCATTTTTTGCGATCTCTCAACCCTTGTGCGTTGGGGGTCACCGTATTTTCTACTACTCCTACACATTGTAAATCTGGAGTAGTCGGTGGGATGTCTAAAAAACCAGTCTTAGGGTCGGCTTTGATAGAGGGTTTATTAGGGTGTTGTTTTGGGGTGTGTTTTTTCTTATTTTTGTATTTGTTTTTGTGTGTCTTGTGTCGAATAGATGTGGTAGATGTACTCGATTCACACTCAGATTGTGTGTCACTTTCTGATACACCCCCTGGTTGGTTCCCTTGTCCCCCTGCGCCCTGTGTTTTTTCAGCCCACGTGTAGACTTTGTTGTTTTTGAAGTCTGAACAGTCTCGTGCGAACTTTTTTTGTTTTCTATTTTTGATCTCCTCTGTGTATGCCTCTATCTTCCTTTGAAGTTTGGATTCAAATTTCTCAAACTGAGGATGTCCTGACAGTTCTAGCAGTACTTTTTGTTCGCCCAGTAGTTTGTTCCTTATTTTCTCAGAGTAGATGAATTCGTAATCGTGAAGGAATTTCATCTGCTCTAAGGTTTGACGTGTTTTTAACTCCTCCCACCCTTTGATGAATTCGGGGTCATCGGTGTGTGAATGAGGTTTAGTTAGTATACGTAGTCCTCGAACAGTAATTTTTTCTTTCAGATATACATTGAAGCTAGCCACCTCCCACGTTGCTCGTGTAAATTCTTTGTAAGTTTTAAAAATGTCTTTAAATACAGGTTCTACATCGGTATCAGCACTATAGGTCTCATCATCACCTTCAGTATTATTTGCTATAAACGTGTCTCTGGCCTCAGTGGTCAGAGATTCAATGGTGGGGAGGTCCTCTGATAAGTAGGCCATACCCCAGAGGTGCTCGGCACACCAGAGAAACAATTGAGAAGATCATACACTGTCCGAGACAATACCAGGGAAAATTAAACAATCACTAGGTCCTAAGGCCAGCCCTATAGGTATGATTGATTAAGCAATAAGCTCAACATAAAAATAGGTAAAAGATTGCTGGATGATATGTGTTGTCACCAGCACAACTGCAGACGTGAGCGTATATGCTACTACAGCCTCAATGTGGAGGTTGAGTACAATGGTAAAATGGAGGTCTTTGCTTATCCCCCACACTTGCAAAGTGTGGTGTAGCTATTCCATTTAATTGTAATAGTCTGTAGTTGTAGCTTGTGGGGAGTCGTACCGGCTGCCCTGGTTTGCCCTTAGGCCGTATCTCCCAGGGAGCCCTGAGTCTAGTACCTACTCAGCCCACAGTAAGGAGGAACATATATATACAGTGAGAGTGCCTATATACAAAGTGCTAGATATATGAGTCTCAACATGTTTCACCTAAACGGCTTTATCACAGAGTGCTATACATATATACAATGCTAGTGCCACCCACACCACCACAATGTCCCCCCGCAAATTCCCTTCTTAAATGGGATAGTTCACATCCTAGGTCCTTGCGGAAAAGTATACCGATTGGACAGTTCCTGCGAGCTCGCAGGAACTGTTCTAGTGAGCAGGCATTTGAAAATGAATGTAGAATGCTCACTTCGAGGTTTAGTCAGAGGGGATTCCCCGAGGAAGTGATTCAGAAAGCATATGTACGAGCAAAAAAGACCCCGAGAGAGGAAACCCTGAAAGATACATCAGAAAGACCCCCCAAAAAACAGAATGACAGAGCATTGACTTGTACTAAACGTACACCACCAAGACTAGTGGCTACATATACTGAGCAATCACACACAGTATTTGAGATTGTCAAACATTACTGGCCTATATTAAAGAAGGACAAGGACCTGGCCAGTATACTCCCCTCAAATCCATCTGTAACATATAGAAGGGCAAACAACCTAAGGGACATCTTGGTCCATAGCACCTTCTCTAGGATTCAGACACCACTGAAGACTTGGTTACCAACTAAACCACATGGATCGTTCCATTGTGGGAGATGTAAGGCCTGCAGATATATGCCAACCACCAAACAATTTGTATCTCCTAATAATGGGAGATCTTTTGAGATCCGTTCATTTATTACATGTGACACTAAGGGAGTTGTATACGCTGCGAAATGCAAATGCGATATGATGTACGTGGGAAAAACCACTAGAGCCCTTAAAGAACGTGTCCTTGAACACATTGGTGACATTACACACAGAAATGACACATCGTTGGCACGTCACATGAACCAGGTGCATCCCCGAACGAGATATGATATTGTATTTTGGGGAATTCAACAGTGGGAAAAAAACATTAGAGGAGGGAATTTCGATAAAAAACTCACGCAGATAGAGTCGCAATGGATTTACCGACTGGACACGATTGCCCCCAATGGCCTGAATGAGGACTTCAATCTAGCATGTTTTCTATGAATTTAAAATACAGTGTTGATCTAAGCCAGCACGCACAATCAACACGCATGATACAACTGTGCACCTGTGGTCCCTCCTGACCCCTATCTGTTTCTAGCTGTCCACTGCACCTGCCCCCGGTAGCTTATCTCCACCTCACTGTCGGCCACACCAAGCCCAGATATGTGTCCCCTTGAACTGGATCGGGCCTCATTATTGATTGGCCCCCATGAGACATGCCATGGAAGGCGGGCACACACAGATTGATGGATCTGTGCCCACCTGGTAGATGCATATATAATACGGTACATTAGCCTTATCTTGCCCTAGTTCACAATGGGCAGGCGACTGGTATGAGGGGATCTGTCGCATAATGAGGGAGATTGGCAATGAGTCACTGATAAAAAGAAAGAACAAATAGTGGGGGCATAAATAGCAGTACATGTCTATGAGACTACTGTACCTTTGTGACGGTGAGCCTCCGTATGTACGCGCTAAGGTGGCTTTACTGTTCCCATGGAAACATATACGCACTGACTGGCCTATCGCCCTGCCTGGATAAGTCCAGCATATGTCTACAGGGCAGCAAATGGCTGCGGAGGCGGTGCCCCGCACAATTGGATGGCGCACTGAGTGGGCCACGGCTGAGCCCGGAGAGTGCAGTGTATGCCTGTGGGGCAAGCGGTGGCGGTGAGACGGCGGTCCGCATGCATTCGGATGTAGGCAGGGTCTCCATGGCAACATGTACACATAATGGCCGCCGTGTTGTCTGATGTGAACGGCGGCCTGGTTGCCATGGTAACGCCTTATGCGGAAGTGATTCCCCGCTTACCCGGAAGTACTTGGTCTCAACACACGCTCTGATCAGGCGATGTGCGACCATACAGCATGCAGGGCAGGCAGCTACGCTTTGGTGGACATATAGAATTCTAGGGGACCCTGCAAACAGGTATGCATAACACATGAGGACACACCCAAGGGCGTGTACATGTTGTACCTTCAGTATTTAAATCTGCACCATACTCGGTGCTTCAGCTCTAACAGGGGCTTTTTGCGGGGGGACATTGTGGTGGTGTGGGTGGCACTAGCATTGTATATATGTATAGCACTCTGTGATAAAGCCGTTTAGGTGAAACATGTTGAGACTCATATATCTAGCACTTTGTATATAGGCACTCTCACTGTATATATATGTTCCTCCTTACTGTGGGCTGAGTAGGTACTAGACTCAGGGCTCCCTGGGAGATACGGCCTAAGGGCAAACCAGGGCAGCCGGTACGACTCCCCACAAGCTACAACTACAGACTATTACAATTAAATGGAATAGCTACACCACACTTTGCAAGTGTGGGGGATAAGCAAAGACCTCCATTTTACCATTGTACTCAACCTCCACATTGAGGCTGTAGTAGCATATACGCTCACGTCTGCAGTTGTGCTGGTGACAACACATATCATCCAGCAATCTTTTACCTATTTTTATGTTGAGCTTATTGCTTAATCAATCATACCTATAGGGCTGGCCTTAGGACCTAGTGATTGTTTAATTTTCCCTGGTATTGTCTCGGACAGTGTATGATCTTCTCAATTGTTTCTCTGGTGTGCCGAGCACCTCTGGGGTATGGCCTACTTATCAGAGGACCTCCCCACCATTGAATCTCTGACCACTGAGGCCAGAGACACGTTTATAGCAAATAATACTGAAGGTGATGATGAGACCTATAGTGCTGATACCGATGTAGAACCTGTATTTAAAGACATTTTTAAAACTTACAAAGAATTTACACGAGCAACGTGGGAGGTGGCTAGCTTCAATGTATATCTGAAAGAAAAAATTACTGTTCGAGGACTACGTATACTAACTAAACCTCATTCACACACCGATGACCCTGAATTCATCAAAGGGTGGGAGGAGTTAAAAACACGTCAAACCTTAGAGCAGATGAAATTCCTTCACGATTACGAATTCATCTACTCTGAGAAAATAAGGAACAAACTACTGGGCGAACAAAAAGTACTGCTAGAACTGTCAGGACATCCTCAGTTTGAGAAATTTGAATCCAAACTTCAAAGGAAGATAGAGGCATACACAGAGGAGATCAAAAATAGAAAACAAAAAAAGTTCGCACGAGACTGTTCAGACTTCAAAAACAACAAAGTCTACACGTGGGCTGAAAAAACACAGGGCGCAGGGGGACAAGGGAACCAACCAGGGGGTGTATCAGAAAGTGACACACAATCTGAGTGTGAATCTAGTACATCTACCACATCTATTCGACACAAGACACACAAAAACAAATACAAAAATAAGAAAAAACACACCCCAAAACAACACCCTAATAAACCCTCTATCAAAGCCGACCCTAAGACTGGTTTTTTAGACATCCCACCGACTACTCCAGATTTACAATGTGTAGGAGTAGTAGAAAATACGGTGACCCCCAACGCACAAGGGTTGAGAGATCGCAAAAAATGGGGATACACCGGACAGAAAAGAGGGAAAACACATCATCAGTGGTAGTCCCCAGAAATACTGAGTGCATAGACACTAATGTCATGCGGGTGATAAATTTATCCACCACAGTTCTGTCCCCCGCACAAAATTCACTTTTGTCCAAAGGCCTGTCATATGTGCCAACCACCAGGTACAATGCATTTGAATGGGTGAAGGATGTTAATTTGTTTGCCCGTAAGCTAGCCCTAATTAAAATGTATGAATCGAAAGAAGCCAAAGATAGAAAGACACAGAAATCAGAAAAAGAGGCTGTCGCGGCGTTGGAGGAATTGTTGAGAGAAAATATAGAAGGGATAGGTGAAATGGCACCACCAAGTGGAGAAAAGAAAAAAAGCACATTCTGCCCATCACTCACACAGTACCCCCAAATCAGTACTTTTGTAGAAATGGTCACGAGAGCACTAAGAAAATTAGAAAAGGAAACATTCCATACCCCTACACAGGATAATCTGAGCAGGGAAGAAAGAGCCGCCCTTGACCAACTTAGAAAGAATGAACAGCTTGTCATCAAACCTGCAGACAAGGGGGGGAATGTGGTAGTGATGGATAGAGGAATGTATGAGCAAATGTGCCTAGTACTCCTGAATGATGAACAGCAATATGTCAAACTCCCGAGTAATCCTCTGACAACACACCAAGCCGAACTCCAAAATCTGTTAAAATCTAGCCTAGAGAATGGCGGCCTTGACAGAGAGGATTATGAGAGACTCAAAAAATCCACTGAACACCCAGTGATGGCTGTGTTTTATGCGCTTCCCAAGATTCATAAAGAAAGATCCCCACCCCCGGGCAGACCTATAGTGTCTGGCCGGGAGAGTCTTACCGACCAAGTGAGCCAGTATGTGGATAGATTCCTACGACCGTTTGTTGAGGCGTTACCCTCTTATTTACAAGATACAAAAGATGTACTTAGACAACTCCATGACATCTCAGTTGCACCCAACACCCTACTGGCCAGTATCGATGTTGAGGCCTTGTACAGCAACATTCAGCATGATCTAGGTATCAAGGCAGTACAGTATTTTCTGTCTACGCGGGGAAACCACCTCACTGAACACAATAATACTCTGATTAAGTTGTTGGATTTTATATTGACACATAATATCTTCTGGTTTGGTGGCAAAACCTACCACCAGCTCAGGGGCAGTGCGATGGGGACGGCGTGCGCGCCCTCGTATGCAAATCTGTTCCTGGGCTGGTGGGAAGACCAATATGTCTTTTCAGAAGATCTGCAATTTTATACGGCTCACATAATATTTTGGGGTCGTTTTATCGATGACATCATCATTTTATGGGAGGGCACACGCAATCTGTTTGAAGATTTTGTGACTATGTTGAATGCCAATAACATCGGCATGAGATTTACATATGAAGTAAACGAAAGATCAATTAACTTCCTTGATCTGACTATCTCAAAAACTGATGATGGGAAACTGGAAACCCAGATATTCCGCAAACCCACGGCCACGAATTCCCTTCTTAAATGGGATAGTTCACATCCTAGGTCCTTGCGGAAAAGTATACCGATTGGACAGTTCCTGCGAGCTCGCAGGAATGTTCTAGTGAGCAGGCATTTGAAAATGAATGTAGAATGCTCACTTCGAGGTTTAGTCAGAGGGGATTCCCCGAGGAAGTGATTCAGAAAGCATATGTACGAGCAAAAAAGACCCCGAGAGAGGAAACCCTGAAAGATACATCAGAAAGACCCCCAAAAAACAGAATGACAGAGCATTGACTTGCACTAAACGTACACCACCAAGACTAGTGGCTACATATACTGAGCAATCACACACAGTATTTGAGATTGTCAAACATTACTGGCCTATATTAAAGAAGGACAAGGACCTGGCCAGTATACTCCCCTCAAATCCATCTGTAACATATAGAAGGGCAAACAACCTAAGGGACATCTTGGTCCATAGCACCTTCTCTAGGATTCAGACACCACTGAAGACTTGGTTACCAACTAAACCACATGGATCGTTCCATTGTGGGAGATGTAAGGCCTGCAGATATATGCCAACCACCAAACAATTTGTATCTCCTAATAATGGGAGATCTTTTGAGATCCGTTCATTTATTACATGTGACACTAAGGGAGTTGTATACGCTGCGAAATGCAAATGCGATATGATGTACGTGGGAAAAACCACTAGAGCCCTTAAAGAACGTGTCCTTGAACACATTGGTGACATTACACACAGAAATGACACATCGTTGGCACGTCACATGAACCAGGTGCATCCCCGAACGAGATATGATATTGTATTTTGGGGAATTCAACAGTGGGAAAAAAACATTAGAGGAGGGAATTTCGATAAAAAACTCACGCAGATAGAGTCGCAATGGATTTACCGACTGGACACGATTGCCCCCAATGGCCTGAATGAGGACTTCAATCTAGCATGTTTTCTATGAATTTAAAATACAGTGTTGATCTAAGCCAGCACGCACAATCAACACGCATGATACAACTGTGCACCTGTGGTCCCTCCTGACCCCTATCTGTTTCTAGCTGTCCACTGCACCTGCCCCCGGTAGCTTATCTCCACCTCACTGTCGGCCACACCAAGCCCAGATATGTGTCCCCTTGAACTGGATCGGGCCTCATTATTGATTGGCCCCCATGAGACATGCCATGGAAGGCGGGCACACACAGATTGATGGATCTGTGCCCACCTGGTAGATGCATATATAATACGGTACATTAGCCTTATCTTGCCCTAGTTCACAATGGGCAGGTGACTGGTATGAGGGGATCTGTCGCATAATGAGGGAGATTGGCAATGAGTCACTGATAAAAAGAAAGAACAAATAGTGGGGGCATAAATAGCAGTACATGTCTATGAGACTACTGTACCTTTGTGACGGTGAGCCTCCGTATGTACGCGCTAAGGTGGCTTTACTGTTCCCATGGAAACATATACGCACTGACTGGCCTATCGCCCTGCCTGGATAAGTCCAGCATATGTCTACAGGGCAGCAAATGGCTGCGGAGGCGGTGCCCCGCACAATTGGATGGCGCACTGAGTGGGCCACCGCTGAGCCCGGAGAGTGCAGTGTATGCCTGTGGGGCAAGCGGTGGCGGTGAGACGGCGGTCCGCATGCATTCGGATGTAGGCAGGGTCTCCATGGCAACATGTACACATAATGGCCGCCGTGTTGTCTGATGTGAACGGCGGCCTGGTTGCCATGGTAACGCCTTATGCGGAAGTGATTCCCCGCTTACCCGGAAGTACTTGGTCTCAACACACGCTCTGATCAGGCGATGTGCGACCATACAGCGTGCAGGGCAGGCAGCTACGCTTTGGTGGACATATAGAATGCTAGGGGACCCTGCAAACAGGTATGCATAACACATGAGGACACACCCAAGGGCGTGTACATGTTGTACCTTCAGTATTTAAATCTGCACCATACTCGGTGCTTCAGCTCTAACAGGGGCTTTTTGCGGGGGGACATTGTGGTGGTGTGGGTGGCACTAGCATTGTATATATGTATAGCACTCTGTGATAAAGCCGTTTAGGTGAAACATGTTGAGACTCATATATCTAGCACTTTGTATATAGGCACTCTCACTGTATATATATGTTCCTCCTTACTGTGGGCTGAGTAGGTACTAGACTCAGGGCTCCCTGGGAGATACGGCCTAAGGGCAAACCAGGGCAGCCGGTACGACTCCCCACAAGCTACAACTACAGACTATTACAATTAAATGGAATAGCTACACCACACTTTGCAAGTGTGGGGGATAAGCAAAGACCTCCATTTTACCATTGTACTCAACCTCCACATTGAGGCTGTAGTAGCATATACGCTCACGTCTGCAGTTGTGCTGGTGACAACACATATCATCCAGCAATCTTTTACCTATTTTTATGTTGAGCTTATTGCTTAATCAATCATACCTATAGGGCTGGTCTTAGGACCTAGTGATTGTTTAATTTTCCCTGGTATTGTCTCGGACAGTGTATGATCACTGAGTGAGGAAAAGCAATCTCGCCATGGTGTGCACCAGTCCAGCACGGCCGTCACATCGCAAACAACTGTTTGCGGTGCGTTACACAGTGAGTTTGGTGTGTCACTGTGAAGCAGTACTCTAATTACACTACCTGATTGATGTATACGCATGCAAGATGTTTTAAAGCACTTTAGGCCTGCAATTTAGCATTCAATGTGATTTCTCCCCTTAAAACACTGCTTTGCGTCCAATCCAGATTTTCCCCCTGGGACTTTTGGAGTGTATCCCACTCCGCCATGCCCTCCTCCAGGTGTCAGACTCTTTGAAACATCTTTTCCATCACTTTTGTGGCCAGCATACATTTTTCTAATTTTCAAAGTTTGCCTCCCCATTGAAGTCTATTGCGGTTCGCGAACGTTCGCACGAACCGAACTTTCGTGGGAGGTTCGCGAACCTAAAATCAGAGGTTCGGGCCATCTCTATTCATTATATCATAAGTTTATTTTTGAATCAGGTTTGCTTCAGCAATGGTATCCAGGGTAATAGGTTTAGTACTATTTTATCCACTGGGAGCATGTAGACTTCAAAGATCAATGGAGAAAGCACAGAACCTTGTGAAACTACATAAGTAAGTGGCACTGGATTAAAGTAGTGGGTGCCCAGACACACTAGCTGTGTCCTGCAAGATGGGAAGGGCTGAAAGCAGCACCCCGTAGGTTGCAGTATTTCTTCAATAACTGTATTAATATTCCATCATCCACAATATTAAAAGCTACAGACAAGTCAAGAAGATTCAGAATTGAACACTAACCCTTGTCTCTTGCTGTAAGTAGATCATTCAGTACCTGGACTAGTGCTGTTTCAGGTCTGTGCCTTTTCTTGAATCCTAATGGTGCATATTTTATATTGCAATTTGAGAATGATCTACTGTTTATTTATAAGTTCAGTTATAAAGGTAAATACTATTAAACGTAAACTTTCAAAACAAACAGCTCTACTGGTTTCTCTTTAGTCTATTTTCTCTAGCTTTTCTTTACTATGCTGGTAAGCTAGTTCAAATAAACATGTCACGTTTTTAAAGCTCTCAATTATTTAGATGTAATCAGGGAGTTACTGCTTTCAATTTAATAATTTAGAAAATCCACTAACCATTTAAATATGTCTGTTGAATTTAATAAGGTGTTGTTACTTTTCCGAACCAAACAATTGACATCTGGAGATTTTAGTTTTAACTGAGTGTCTGATGCTCATATATAACAAATGCCTTACTTGACACAACAAACTCCGAGAAAACAGAACAGTAGATTCTATGCAGTATACAGAAGTGGCCACAAGAAATGATCATTTGTGTATACGAGCTTACAGAAATATAATATACTAGCTGACTTAAAGAGACACTGAAGCGGAAAAAAAAATATGATATAGTGAATTGGTTGTGTACTATGAATAATTACTAGAAGATTAGCAGCAAAGAAAATATTCTCATACTTTTATTTTCAGGTATATAGTGTTTTTTCTAACATTGCATCATTCTATAATATGTGCACATTACACCACACTCAGCATTCAAAATGAGTCTTTCAGAGCAGTCTGTGAAGTAATGACCTCTCCTCTAGCAGAGGAAAAGTAAATAGTCCAGGAACAGTTGAGATAATAAAAGTCAGATAACAGCCCTCTCCACGACTAACTTAGTCGGAGAGCTTAATGGCTTGTTTGCATAGAGATACATAGAACTGGAGTTTCTCAACTCTTCCTGTACTGGAAACAATTACACTGATGTATCTGATCTTAATGTTTTATTTCTTAGCTGTGCTACACATACAAATCATAATATCATCATTTTTTTTTCGCTTCAGTGTCTCTTTAAGCCTGTTTAAAAACGGGCTCTAGGTCTGTCACCACTGCAGCATTACAGCGTGCATGCACGCGCCCATACGCTGTGCATGCACACGCCCATCCACCCGGCCGACCCGCCCCCTGGCCCGTCCTGTCTCAACGGCTGTCAGTGCCGGACATGCACAGTAACACAAAAGCACGGACACAGGGACATGGGACGCAGGGACACAAGGAAATTTTATAAAGACACAGACACAGATGCGTCCCGCTCGCCTGTCCGCCACTGCTGTCTGCAGTATATGCACATAGGAAGATGTTGCTTGTTTGGCAGATGGAAAAAGCTGTTTTTTCCCACAATGCAATGAGGTTCTCAGACAGCAAACTGTCAAGTCTGGAAGCAAGGACACACACACAGGGACAGGACGCAGCGACACAGGGTTTTTATAGTATAGGATGGGTTCAGGCTAACGTAAATGTTAATTTAAAATTTTTAATAAAACATATATACTGGTAATTTATATTTTTATATTTTCCAAAGCAGAAAGCTGCTAAAATGTTTGGACTTTGGAGCACTCATTTCTGAGGAAAAGTGTCAAATGTGAAATGCATATACTTAAAGAGGTTCTTACTGAATAAAATTGCTTATTATTATTTTATTTTATCATAATATTCTTTTATAAATGTAAAATCTTTCCTCATCCAATTTACATTCTTAAATGTATCACACATTAAGGCAAGGGGCCATATGCAATTCACTTTTTCTCCTGAGTTTTCTCCTAAGTGGTATTTTCAAATGTGTCAATAAAATTCCCTTTGTACCACCAACAAGCAAGAAAATACTCAAAATATTTTTGATAATACGTTTTCACCTACTTTTTGGTCCTTTTTCAATTGTAAACTTGTTATAAGTTATTTTAAAGATACGGTTAAAATTATCTCCTAGGTAATAACTCAGGAGAAAAAGTGAATTGCATATGGGCCAAGGTGCATTACTGTGGAATGTTTGTTATGTGTTCCAAAGTGAGAAGAAATAACACCCGGACCCATATGCAATTCACTTTTTCTCCTGAGTTTTCTCCTCGGTGATACTTTGACTCCTTGTCATAAAATGCATCTTAAACCACCAGCAAGCAGTAAAATACATACAATAATTATGATGGTACTTTTTCTCCAACTTTTGTGTACTTTTTCAATTGTAAAATGTTGAAAAAAATCTTTTAAAGCAAATGTTAAAGTTATCACCTAGGAGATAACTCAGGGAAAAATTCACTTTTCCCCTGAGTTTTCTGTGTGCACGGAGCCACTAGGGTTGATAGGGCAAAAACTGAAAAACTGTGCCAGCGAGGAAGAGACACTGCAGAGTGAGTGAGTGTGAGTTGTAGTGTGTGTGCAAAGTGTGTGTGGGGGAGTTGTACCTAGAATTAGTTTTAGCACATGGTACAATATTATAAACAAACAAAGGTTTAGTAGAATACACATAAGGTGCAAAATAACACAAGGGAGATTTGGAGGGGGATACCAGAGGGGACTGGGTGGAGATGGTAGAATAGGACTGAGTAGGGAAGGCTGAATACCATGTGGCAGGGCTGCCATCTGGGGCAATCAACTGCTCCACGGTAAGTTGGTGCTATGTGGGTGAGGTCCATGGAGGAGGGGCAGAGGAGAGAAACTAGTGATAATCGTAATCTGCTAAATATGATTGCTTGAAATTTTGTGTACGTTTTCACAATTACGGTCATACATAATTACAGTTTAGACATTCAATTTACTTTGTGTAATCCATTTGTAAATTAGTGTGATTTTTGTGTAATTTTGTGCCTACTTTAGTGGTTAATAGCAAAGACATACATTTTACAAAAAGACCTTGTAGTTTTTGAGAAAATCAATTTTAAAAAATGCAAAGAAAATATGGTTTTAACTACCTAACGACCACGGCACGCTAAGGGGCGTGAACGCGGTGGTGGCCCCAGGAGCGCCGAACACCAATTGGCGTCAAGTCCTGGGGCCGGCTACTGCAAGAGATCACGCGCAGGCTGCGCACGCATATCCTGCTTGGGGGGGCAGAGCTCCGCCCCACCTTCAGTCTGTGAGCGGCGATCACTGCTCGGTAGACTGTTAGACGGCAGTTTTGCCATCTAATTAGCATGTACCTCAAAGCGCTGTACTGGGGACAGCCGTGTGATATGGCTGCCCCCCTGGGACACACAGGAGCGATCGGGCAGTGATAGGCTGAAGCCCATCACAGCCGATTGCTATGATTGGCTGACTGTGGGAGGTAGAGAGGAGGGAATGTAAAATTATTTAAAAAAATGTAAAAAAATAATAAAAAAAATAAACAAATAAATATTTATTAAAAAAAAAAACTCTGGGGGGCGATCAGACCCCACCAACAGAGAGCTCTGTTGGTGGGGGAAAAGGGTGGGAGAATCACTTGTGTGCTGTGTTGTGCGGCCCTGCAGCTTGGCCTTAAAGCTGCAGTGGCCATTTTCACAAAAAAAGGCCTGGTCTTTAGGGGGTTAATCACTGTGGTCCTCAAATGGTTAAAATTGTCCTTTTTCTGAGTTTAAAAAAACATTTGTCCTTTGCATTTTTGGAATCAATTTTCTTAAAAAGTACAGTGTATTTTTGATTTTTTTTTTTTTACTTGTTCCCATTCTTCTCCTTAACATGCATTGCAATTTTGGGGACTAACGGCATGTATGAAGGTTTTGCTATTAACCGCTTAAGTTGGCACAACTGGCAAAAATTATGCAAAATTGTGAAATGACAGTTCCTGATTATAATTTAAAAACACAATTAATTAAAATTTTCCCTGAAATTTTGAATTATGATTATGCAAAATAAAATGAATGCACATCACTTGGAGAAATGGACTGAGAGGGTGGACGGAAATGGAGGAAGAGTAAGGGCTGCATGGAGGATTCTGCAATGGAAGCTGCATGTTCTGGCCAGCATGGTGGGGCAGAGGAGACCAGGCATTCCTGGGCTGCATCAGCTGGATTGGTGTGCTTGCCAATGTGCAGGGCAAGGGTAGCATATCTCCCCTGGCAGCAGCTGAAAATAATGGATGACATGGTGGAGCAAAGGCGGCCAGGCTCCCCTGGGCTACGTCCTTTTGCGATGGTGTCCTTGACAGCATGTGGTGGCCTATGGGTAAAGAGCCTCCAGCCACCAGTGGTGTCAGGCTCATCCAAAAGTTTTTGGATAATGGCTTTTAGCAGATTTTGTCACCTAGTTAACATTTATTTTTGTGGGTAATGGTTATTCTTCAGAACTTATGGCTCTGTTTAACCACTTCAGCCTTCAGTGTTTTTTCACCTAATGCATCCGAACAATTTTCACCTCCCATTCATTCACCTGTAACTTTATCACTACTTATCACAACTAAATGATCTATATCTTGTTTTTTCCACCACTAATTAGGATTTCTTTGGGTGGTACATTTTACTAAGAATTTTTTCTAAATGCATTTTAATGGGAATGTTAAGAAAATATAGCTTTAAAATAATACATGCTAACATAATTAAAACCCATGCATTTTATTTACCCATTTGTCCTGGTTATTA